>NC_132885.1:4273793-4501293 GCF_030463535.1 Salminus brasiliensis
CGTATCTCTTCCTCACAGCCCTCTTTTAGGACTTCTCTCACAGCCTCACTGCTGCACTCTGACCCATCACAGGCCCAGATGAGGGTGAGGCTTCTGAGGGTGTTTTGATTGACAGTATTCGTACATCAAGGGGAAATCGTCTGGGTCCGAGTACTGCAGGACAGTCTTTACCCATGCCACCTTAAAGACTCGTGGTTTTTGACATTGCAAGTCATGCTGCTGACCGGTTCAGTGTCACTTAAACTGCAGTATTATAAATAAAGGTGCTACCAAAGGTTCTTTGGAGTGATGCTGTAGAAGAACCACTTTTTGTTCCATAAAGAAACCACTATAAATGGTTCTTCACTGGAACGTTGACGATTTTGTGAATCTAAAAAGTAATGCTTTAGGGTAATGCCCCGGGCGGTCCAGCAGACTAAAGCGCGATCGCTGTGATCAGAGGATCACTGGTCATGCTGCTAGCCATCGGCAGCCGGGGGCCCCGAGAGAGCACAGTTGGGCTTGTTCTCTGTAGATGGAGGGTAGATGGCGTTTCCCCCCCACATCATTCTAATCTGCTAGCCAGTGCGTCTGAGCCAGGGGTGTGGTGCTTTCCTCCAGGCGCGTTGGTTGGTTGCCTGGTGATGTTGCGATGGTGGCAGGTCTCACCCTCACTAGTGTTGGGGGTGTTGCGTGTGATTGGGGGAGGGAGGCTAGTACGGGTTGGGTAATTGGCATAAATTGGGGCTAAAATTGGTAAAAAAAAATCTGGAAAAAAAAGTAATGCTTTATACCGCTGACCTGTTAGAGATCTACCTCTCTGCAGGTTTCACTTCCAGCCCAACCTTCAGCCAACCTAGAACATCTGAAGGCAGTAATTGGTTGTGTCAGGTGGGGTGGATTAGGGTTGAAGGGAACTCTCCTGTAGGATCACGATTTTCTACTGGACTCCAGTTACCTTCTCCTCCTGCTGATGTTCTGCCGGGGTAGAGAGGATGGAGAGCTCTTCAGACCCTTTCCCACACTTAAAATCTTCAATCTTTTGCTCATAAACTCACTGAAGTTTCTGCTTTTACAGTGGCTACCAAATAACCTCTTAGGATTTATGTGAAATCCTTGAACTAACAGAACTTCTAGCGGTTTAGGGAGCTGCTACTGATTCAGCTGGGCATTATTCTTGGACAATTAAAAGTTCTCCACCTAGAGATCTACCTTCCTGCAGGTTTAACAGCTTTTCTGCCAGTAAAGAACGTCTGAACCACCTGTAGGATCTGGATTTTCTGACTTCAGGTACTTTCTCCTCCTGTTGATGTTCTCCTGGTGTAGAGAGGACGGGGAGTTTTTCACATCCTTTCACACAGTCTTACAAATTTGCTTCTATGGTATCACTCAAAAAACCTTTGGTAGCACCTTTATTGTTAAGGGTGTAAGGGTAAATACAGCGTGCTGTGGTGCACCCATTCCATTTTTATGTTGTCTATTTTTTCAGCTTCAAAGCGTACCTTAGGGTTTTCCATTTTTGATTACTTACAATTCTTTAACAGTAAGTTGTCATATGGAATCCAAATATTATGAATAATAAAAAATCCCTGTGCTTTAGACAAAGTCATATACATAAACCAGTGTAGTGACCAGTTACTTCACTGGTCCAGCTTTAGAAAGGGGCTTATTCTCATCACAGGGACTAAATGGAGCTCCACTCCAGGCTTTTAGAATGGCATGAATGGGGTGGGAATCTGATTTAGGCTTTACAATGGAGGTAGTGATATTTAAACAGTGTATCATAAGACCAAAGGGTTAACAAGCAGTTGGTGGCGTAGCTCAAGGGTAACTGTGGCACAGTGAGCTTCGAGTTCCTGGCCAGGCTAGAACACCACACTACACAGTACGAGTTGTAGGGCAAGACTCCTAGAGGCTCATTTATGCCCAGTGTTAAATACAGATACGTTTATGGGCGGAGCCTATATTTCTGTACGTTCTCTGAAATCTTTAGCAGTACTACTGGAATTCGTAAACTAGACAAACTTCTAACACCCATTGAGCCAATCAAGAACGGCTGAAGGCGATAATTGGTTGGATCAGGTGGGGTGGATTAGGGTTGGAGCCAAAGTCTGTGAGAAGGTAACTCTCGAGAAGCAAGGGTGGGGCTCCTTCAGCCCCTTAATCCACCTGTAGGATCTGCTCCTGCTGCTGTTCTCCCGGTGTAGAAAGGATGGAGAGCTCTTATAAATGAGCCCTTACCTACTTTACATTCGTGAGGAGCTCCGTATTGGAGTAAGTGTTAAAATTTCACACCCTGGCAACCTTCTGCCTGGGGTCAGTCAGCCTCTATTACACTCTCCTATTTTTGATAACACACAGACGAAGCAGGGCGAAGCCCTAAGCCGTGTAGCTATAAGCTCCAAACCTGAGTGGAAAACCCTTGGTCTGTGTTTAGATTAATGGGATTAGGAATGCAAAGGTGAGCTGCTGGGCTTAATCCCACTGTGTGATCATTTCCCCAGCTGTCTCAACAGTTGGACGGGCTGCTGGGCATGCTCTGTGCAGATGTTGCCCCTGCCGATGGAGCTGCCATTCAGCAAACACTGAAACACCTGGAGGAGAAGCTGAAGAGTGTTGGTAAGACATCTGCATTAAACTGTACAGATCTTAATATATATATATATACACACACACACACACACACATATTAAATAAGAGGACACTGGGGACACACGCGTATCCACCGTAGTTAGGATGTCGTGGCCAGGGGGTTTTAAGTAGGACTAAGATGTAGGTTGAACTGAAAGGATGGGTCATATAGGCTACTGTATTATGTGTATTTATTGGTCTGTTGCTAAATGAGTAAATGTGTGTGTATCATTAACTTTAACATTAACTGTAGCTGCAGAGTTTGAGAGGTAGTTTCTCTCTCACACACACACACACACACACACACACACACACACACACACACACACACACACACACAGAGTCACAGTCCTACAACTTAGACCTCTCTTACAGTTTCTCCTGGACCTCCTAAGGATAAAAGGATAAAGGATAAAGGTGCACGTATTCGTCACTGTACAGTGTGGACTGTACAGCGAAATGTGTCCTCCGCATTTAACCCATCTGGTAGTGAACACACACTCACACACGTGTTAGGGGCAGTGAGTACACACACACACCCAGAGCGGTGGGCAGCCAACTCCAGCGCCCGGGGAGCAGAGAGGGTAAAGGGCCTTGCTCAAGGGCCCAACAGTGGCAGCTTGCCGAGCCCGGGAATCGAACCCACAACCCTGTTATCGATATCCCGGCGCTCTAACCGCTGAGCCACCACTGCCCCTAACTACACTGTTAAAATTGAGACCTTTGAGAAACGTTTGGCGGTTCCTTGAAGGTTCCTCAAAGCACACATTCAACCAGGTGAAAGTGGTGGTTCTCAATCACTGTGTTCATCATGGAGTTCATGGAGTCTAGTGTTATTTAGAGTTCTCCTCAGATCAACACCTGGTTTGGTGGTAAATCAGGGCTTAATGATGGTGAGCTGCTGCTGCTGATGGAGTTGAACACATCCTCCACACTGTGCTGGCTGGACTGGGGAGGGGGCGTCCAGGAGAAACCTGGAGGAATCAAGCTCTGTTCTTCAGACTAGCTCACCGACAAGATCTCACTACTTTCTTTCTTCTTGTTTCTCCTTTTTACTGGATTTATGTTCACCTGCATCTGTTCTGATGAGATCTGGAGCTTCTACAGTAAAACTCTCTCACTGCTGAGAGACATGGGTTTGAATAATGGGATTAGGGGCCTAAAACCTCAGAAACAGTTAAACAGTAAAAGAATAAAAAGAGCTTCTCGTTCTGAAGAGAGTGAGATCTTGTGAGCTAGTCTGAAGAACAGAGCTCGGTTCCCCCAGGTTTCTCCTGGACGTCCCCCGGTCCAGCCAGCACAGCGTGGAGGATGTGTTCAACTCCATCAGCAGCAGCAGCAGCAGCTCCCCTGATTTACCATCATTAAGCCCTGATTTACCACAAAACCAGGTGTTGATCTGAGGAGAACTCTAAATAATACTATTTCTTCAGAATGAGAAGCTCTTGTTTCTCCTTTTTACTGGATTTATTTTCACCTGCATCTATTCTGATGATATCAGGAGCTTCTACAGTAAAACTCTCACTCGAATATTCGGATTGATTAGAGGCCTAAAATCTCAGTTCTGTGTTTTTTAAAGAATAATATTTGTGTTGGTGTCAAACTCAGAATTGCCTCAGGAAGATGACTGAACTTTGAAGATCAGGTCAGTCATCTCTCTAACGGAAATATCTTCTCAATCTTGACTCCTCTCCTCTGGATGTGTTTCAGAGGGAGCTCTGCAAAGCCTGAGAGAGAAGGGCCAGGTGCTCCTCGAACAGATTTCTAACCAGACGTCCTGGTTCTATGGCAAAGACCTGCAGATCGAGAACAAGGAGAACATCGACCACATCCACAGCGTCATGGAGGACATGCAGCTGAGAAAGCAGAGGTTCGAATCTCTTTCCGAGCCCCTCCCTCCTGCTCAACCAGTCTAAACACAGATGATTGGGAGAACTGATGCTCTTTAATATACAGCATTTATTTGCAGATTGCTAGTTGATTTTAGTCAAGCTATGTGTCCAAAATTAAATGGACAGAAAGCTCCACCCATACAGTGAGTATGAGTCGTGTGTGAGCGGATGGGACGTATGTGCTTACATGCACACGCTGTTCAGGTTGGGTTAGAAAGCAACCTTAAGAGGGCTCTGAGTGGTCCAGTGGACTAAGGTACTGCTGCTATGACCCGAGGATGACCAGTGCCTAAAAGAGCCCAATTGGCCGTGGTCTCTCTGGGTGGGTAGATGACTCACTTAAGTGTGATGCCTACGTGAGCATCTGCTATATGCATCTGCTATATCTTACCTATAGTCCTCACTCAGCGTGCGTCTGGAACATTTTAATGTGATTGGCGGGGAGAGTATTAACGAGTGGGTTAGGTAATTGGCTATATAAAAAAATATATATAATAATAATAATAGAGGCTAGCTCACAAGATCACAGCTACGTTCTTCAGAATGAGAAGCTCTTGCTCCTTTTTACTGGATTCATGTTCACCTGCATAACTCTCTGATTGATGAGAGACAGGGGTTTAGCCCTGATGCTCAGTCTGGCTGTAGTCTGTGCAGTTTTGACGGTTGGAGAGAGAATCGAGTAGTGGCTCTGATGCTACTAGTAGAGACTCTGATTTTTGCTGTTTGGCTGATCTTATTTCAGACCAGTCGGGAGTATATCAAACATGTTCGATCATTTAAACCCGACTCTGAGCGTAATCTAGTAATGTAGACTGATCAGCGGCTCAATCTGAACGGGTCCCGGCAACAGCCAATGAAAACTGGGCATGGAAAGTGCAGTTTTAGGCCGTTTTTAGGACATTTTTCCTATTTTAATTCTGCATTCCACCTTAAATTATGCTGCAGCTACATTTTTGAACTGAAATTCGTACAAGAAGCCAGCATCTGCCTCATACGTAGGGTCCATAGCCTCCAATATGTGCTGCATGTGCTACTCACCTCCAGCTCTCTCTGCAGTCTGCACAGACCATGCTGACTTGGCGTTTCTCGCCCATTTTTCACCTTTCTTTCTTGTTAGGTCAGGTAATTCAAGGCACTTGTGGTGTTTTGGGCCATGTTTGGTTTGAATTCAGCAGCAGGTTGTAGTTGTGTAGTGAAGTCGTGAAGTGTACGATGGGCGTTTTGGTAAAAATCTGCAAAACTCAGTGGGGCAGTGTGTGAGAGCCTGGGTTTTCTAATCTTCTGCGACTTTTAAAGTCCTGTATCCAACCCAAGGCTTGACTCCTACACTCTTAATGTACCCCAGTGCTGCCTTTTTTGGTCTGTTAATTGCTTAATTACTGGTTTACTGTTGCATACTATACTATACTACATTATTATACAGTTACTTCGTCTTTTTAGGGGCAGAAAATTCCACAAATGTGACCTTTAATGGCTTTAAAATAAACATTGGCGCCTTTTACCCTGTCGTTCAGAATCACTGACGTGCTGAAATGTGGACTTTTAAAGGTGCGAGGACATGGTGGACGTGAGGCGACTGAAGATGCTGCAGATGGTTCAGCTCTTCAAGTGCGAGGAGGATGCTTCGCAGGTTAGTGGGAGTCTGGCGTATGTAACGTTTCCAGTAGTGAATCATTTCCCCCTGTGAAATGTGCAGTTGAACTGATGGCGTGGGGTTCTGCTCCATGTTTGCTTATTTAATTCATCAACTGCACCATCCTGTAGCTCATCAGAGCACTCTGATCTGACTGCATAATAATCAGCCTGGAACGCCAGGCGGCTGATTGCTCAGGAGCTGATGAGTGATGATGGTTTGTTTTTATTCTGGCAGGCGGTGGAGTGGCTCGGGGAGCTGCTGGACGCTCTGCTGAAGACGCACATCAGGCTGGGCGACGACTCGCAGGAAACCAAAGTCCTTTTGGAGAAACACAGGAAATTTGTGGATGTTGCGCAGGTAGTTTCCCCTAGTTCTGGCTCTTTTCTCATTGACAGCCCTCTGAGCTTTGTGTTGGAGCACTCTCTGGCTGAAGAAAGTGAAGATGTGGAGTGGGGTGGAGTTGTGTAATAGAGTGGACGATCCCCCTGAACACGTCTAAGGGACAAATATTTACCCCATCTGTGCTAAGTATCAGTATATCAAAGTTTTGGGAATACTGTATACATTTTTTCAGTCTTAATTTGGAATGAATAGTGTCAGACATTGGTTCATTTGAGGTTGTGTTTAAACCCTGACCACTAGCGGGCAGTATTGTTACTGTTACTGATTTCATATCTCGCTGTTCTGATTGGATAAAAGTAAACAGTTTTATCCGACCATATATATAGATTGTATGTGTGTGTGTGTATGTGTGTATGTGTGTATATATACAATCACATTGTTTACTGTATCGCAATATATCACAACATATTGAATCGTAACCCCTCCACTGTGATACAGACCATATCAGCAGGTTCTTGCAAATACACAGTCTGATAGTTGCATGATAGTTAGCTACCTTAAGGGTCCCCTGCATAAAATTCAATACAATTAATTTAAAAAAGATCATATTAACTATATATACATAAAAAATGGACTAATAATCTGGCATATCTAAACTATTTTGGGACAATTTCTGTAATAAATTAATTTCAAAATATATTAAATATATTAAAAATGTATTTTTAAAAGTACATTCTTACAGAAACTGTCCCAAAATTGTTCAAAATATGCCAGGTTATTGGTCCAGATTGTTTTCCTCCCATATATGCAACTATGTTACCCTCACAATTGTAGGTAGTTTTGTAGACCGCCTCCCATGATTACGCTTTAAGGTACTGCTGGTACACACATTCCCTAGCCCTTTTAGGAACAGTGTATTTCCAGGATTTATATAGAGAGATTTTAAAAGGCTCTGTTATCTGGAGTCTGGTTAATAAAGCCTCACAGAGCAAATGTTCCCCAGCCAGCTGGCCAGAGATTAGCTATTAATAGTGTCTATTTTTCCATGTGCCAAATGTTTTATATTAAATAGCATCACTATTATTAAGAGTAATTCTTTATCCGAACATCTAAATAATAAATGTAAATAAACTATGGTGTCAGATAGCGTTGTAGAAATGAGCTCCGGTTGCTTTCCCTGTGAATTGTTTGCAATTGCATGTTGGCAGTTTAAGGTGAAGCATGGGCATGTCTAGACTGTGCAGTCTTCCAGGGTTCCACTGAGACCAGATGTTGCTGTGAGGGACTACACAGCACTTGGGCAATTAATACAGTGTTGGTTTTCTGCAGCTTCATAACCAGTCTATTGATTATGAGGTGCTGAGAATCCATAACATGAACAGAAGCACGCAAACACAACACTGCAGTGTATTTCGTGCAGGGTAGAAAGCCTCTGCTAGATTTTGGAGGAGCATTGCTGTGAGGATTTGATTGCATTCCGCAACAAGAGCATTAGGGAGAGCAGGATGTTTGATGATGATGATGTTGACCTTATCCTGAACTCCCCAACTCATCCCAAAAGTACCACAGCTCAATGCTGGAGGGCTTTGTACCCCTCTACTAGCCCACGCCTGGCATTATTAGGCAGCATGGAGCCAATAGGTTCATGATGCTGATCTGCTCCAGAGGGTCCTATTCTATTGGCAGTACTTCTCTACAGGGACTAGACAAGCTGTGTGTGTGCATTTGCACCCCTTTGTCAGCAATGGGTGCAACTTAAAAAAACAAAACAAAAAAAACAACAGTGCATTTTTTAGAAGGGGTGTCCACAAGTATTTGGACATATAGTGTCTTTAGTGTCTATAGCTAATTTCTATTTTCCAGTGCATTTATATAAAGTCCCTTAAGTCACAATAATTGTGGTTATTGATTATTTTGTGTTATTGTCTTATTTTCTTTTGTTATTTATTTTTCTTTTTGTCTTTTACTAATTACTGATTGTGTAAAGCTGCTTTGTGAGAACAACAGTTGTAAAAAGCTGTAAAAAACTGCCCAGAATTTTAGTTATTTGTTATTTGTACTGTAATCCCCAAAGCTACCTAGAAAAGCCATTTCCACTGGTACACACATCAGCGTTATATGTATGAATCATCTCCACTGTTACATTCTTCACTATTTGACATGATTCAACTAAATGCAACTAATTAGACTACAAGCAAAGTTTAAGGTGGGAACAGAGCTTTGCTAGCTAATAGGATGTATTGCGTTCTGTCTATTCCAATATTTTAAAACAAGCCTAATAACAATAGTGCAATAATACAGAATTGGTGGGGTAGAAGCTTCCATTGCTTGTTCATTAGGGGAGACGACGGGCTTCTTCATAATCAGCTGAAGTTTAATGATCTTGATGGCTGTAATTGGGTGTTTTGGTGGAGTGTAATTACCAGTCTGTCCTTTCTCTCCTCAGAGCACATATGATTACGGCAGGCAGCTGCTGCAGGCCACGGTGGTGCTGTGCCAGTCTCTGCGCTGCACCACGCGCTCCTCCGGCGACACGCTGCCCAGGCTCAACCGTGTGTGGAAACAGTTCACCGTCACCGCAGACGAAAGACAGCACCGGCTGGACATGGCCGGCACCTTCCACACCGCAGCAGAGAGGGTGGGTGCGACTGAACGAGAGCCGAAAGGCCGCTTGATTAATGAAGGAAACCCCAGAGCCATAACATTAGCACCACTGATGGATGATATGAATAACATTTGAGTCCCTTCATCTACAGGGGCTTCCTCTGTCAAGGGGTGGGATCTACATTAGGTAGTCAAGTTAACAAGTGAACTAATGATGATGTGATAAAGGAGGGAAAATGAACGAGCCTAAGACTCTCTGCTACTTTGACAAGAACCAAACTGTGGGGATGTTCTAGACGACTGGGTCAGAACGTCTCCACAACATCAGACTGGTTTAATGGGGTGTTGCTGGTATGCGGTGGACAGGACCTTCCAAAAGTCCTCCAAGAAAGGACAAGCGGTGCACTGGTGACAGGGGCATGGGCACCTAAGGCTAAATAATGCTCATGGAGGCTCCACCAACCTCACAGCTTAAAGGATCTGCTGCTAACATTGGTCTTGGTGCCAGATAGATACCACAGGACACCTTCAGAGGCCTGGAATGGACAGATGGTGGCACAAGGTGGACCTAATCAATATTAGGCTGGTGGTACTAATGTTATGGCTGATTGGTGCAAAGTACAAAGCTAAAGCATGTGAGAATTGGACAGTTGGTGTTTTTGGTTGAGGGCTTTAGCACAACCATTTCCAGTTCTCTACTGGAGGGAGACCAGTATTCCCAGTTCCCATCCAAAACCCTAGCTTATCTAATCAGTCCTATATTAAGGGGTGTAGACTGTGTGATCCAGCTGATGTTGTGTAGAAGCAGCTGTAGCGGTGTGTCTGGGTGAGTATGATTGATGCTGCAGTGTGAGCTCTGAGAGCTCTCTGGCTTTAGGAGTGAAGCTAAAAAATCCTTGGCACTGGTCTGTAAAGCTCTGGGATGTCTCACACCGTGCTCTCGCTCACTCTCAGTCCTTCCTGCTCTCTCTCTCTCTTTCTCTAGGTTCTGAAGGAGGGTTCAGAGCAGGCGGAGCTTCTGGATATGGAGGTGTTTGAGGAGGTGGAGACAGTGGGGAAGGCTCTGCTGGACAGGCTGACCGTGCCAGTCATTTTTCCCGATGGGTAAGACTTCAGAGATCCCACTGTGTGATCGGGATGGACGGTGCAGATGTATCCCACCATACACACACTGTTTACGCAGAGAAAATGGATATTGTGGCCGATAAGAGACTCCTAAATAAAAACCAAACATATCTCTTATTTCTTATTATATACACTATATGTCCAAATGTTTGCGGACACACCTTGTAATGAATGCATTCAGCTACTTTAAGTTGCACCCATTACTGACACAGACGTGCAAATAGAGGAGTACTGTCAATAGAATAGGACTCTCTGGAGCACATAAACATCCTATTGGCACCATGCTGCCTAATGCCAGGCGTGGGCTAGTAGAGGGGTATAAAGCCCCCCAGCATTGAGCTGTGGAGCAGTGGAAGAACTGTGTTCTCTGGAATGAAATGATGGTGGTGCTCCAACCAATACTTTTGAATGGGTTGAGTTGGGGATGGATTGGGGTGGTGATCATCATCATCCAACATCCTGCCCTCACTGCAATCCTCCTCCAAAATCTAGTAGAAAGCCTTCCTCCCTGGACAGTAGAGACAGTTACTCCAACAGAAGTAGGATCAGCTCTTTTTATGTTTGTTTTTATTTTTAAACCATTGGAACCGGGAATGAGCAGGTGTCCCAATACTTCTGTCCATATAGTGTATGTGTACAGTAGGTCAGTGCTGAGTGTTGCAATGTCACATACGCGGTTCAGCTAGAGTGGAACTTTACATATAAATACACATAGGATTGGGGTGTGGTGCTACTTACTAGGTCATGAATGGTTTCTGGCTTCTGCCTGGACTGTTCTGACCATACACAGCCTGCACTCTTTAACAGGACAGCTTTATCGGCAAGAGAGTCTATCATATGTAATGTTTCATTTCAGTGTTAAAACCACTTCAATTCAGTGGTTCTAATGTTTTGGAGGGTTTTTTTTTGTTGCTGCATTTATATACTTGGTTTAACCTACACTCTTTTAGTCCTATCTAGAACCATACTAACTCAAAAAACCATTCATATGCTCAAAGGTCCCATAGAAGGCATTTATTGAGAATAAAAGATCCATCATTTTCTGCACATCCACTTTCCCCACTGAACTGCACTCGACAGCTCTCCATTACCTTCACTCAGTTTTAGTTCTCGTAAATGATTTGTCTACTTTTTCGTAATAAAAATGGAGTGAAGTGTCCGTTCCAGACGTCTGGTATCTTTTATTGCTCTGAATATTGCTTGTATGAAATATGAGGCAGAATCTTCAGAGGTAGGGAGCGAGACGGGCACCAGAAACTCTGCAGTTCTTTTTTCTGATTCAATTGTAATTATATAAAGAGGTCTACAGTAGACGCTACCCATAGAGTCATATTAGTGTAAAATCCTGTAGTATTACTCTACTGCCTCAGCCCACATGCTGCTCCACCTTCAGATCAAGCTTCTGCAGCTCTCAGCTTGTCCTGAAATGCATGTTTACAGCTGTCCATCAGGGGGTGCTCAAAGCATGATTTGTATTTACTGCAGCAGAGTAAAAGTGAATTAGACATCTCAACTGTAGGGGAGCTCAAGAGCAAAAACAATACCAATTTTTACATATTGCTGCTTTAAGTATCTATCTGCTGATGGTGATATGATATTATTTTTCCCTTTACCCACAATTCCCTACTGCAGGAGCGAGCAGTTTTTTGGCAGCCCCGGTGATATGGCGTCCTCTGCCGAGAACATCCGTGACAAGATGAAGCTGGTTGACGACAAGAGGCTGCAGCAAGAGGAGGAGGAGGCGGAGGCAGAGCAGCTACAGGAGGAAGCAGCTCTGGAGGCGGGGCCTGATGAGAGTTAATGAACACTCTGGCCATCCTGAGAGGAGTCTGAGAGGAGCCGTGGAAACGAATGCACCGAGTCAGCCTGATTCAGATGTTTGCACTGATGTAGATTCAGTCATGTGGGACGATGGGTTGTGGAGTCATTTCATTTGATTCATTCTGAGGAGTCGTTTGAATCAAGTTCATTCAGTGCATCTTCTTTTTCAGTGAAATTGAGGTCATTCTGACTTGTCTTCAGTCCAGCCTCTGACCTTCATATCGTCAAAGTCATGCTTGAAAACCTTATATCTCCAAACCTTGTATCTCCATTTTTGTTGTTTTTTTTTTATTTTAGACATGATGTAAATCGTTCAGTTGTTCTTTATATTGTGTCCAACGTTCCTGATGAACGGGCCAATAGAAATGCTCCAAAATGGCTTAGAATACAAGCTATTCTTTTTCCATTGCCTTCCATTGAAAGTTTTTATTCCTTCTCCTGTAAAGTTGACATTTTGGAGATTCAAGGTTTTTTTTTACATGACCGCAACGGATGCCCCCTTTTTCCTTCCTGAACAGGCCAGGAGTTGTAGTCTGCCCAAGCCAAGCCATCGCAACTCCCCGAAAGCCCCACAAGCAGTTAAACGTAGTGTCCCTCTAGGCTCCTGTCGCATTACTTACGCAGATCCAGCAGAACACTAAAAAGAACCGTAAAACTCCGTAAAAAGCTTTACCTTTACTGGTCTCCTCTGTCCATCGTGGGAAAGGTGACCCAAGCTTTTAATGGTGCTACTAAAGCCTATAGAATGTACAGACAGAAGCACCATCTCTCTTCTTCCCCTCTGTTTTGTATTTGGTGCTGTAGATTTTTAGGCCTGGTGAACTTCCTGATTGACAGTAAGAAATGTACTCTGCGTTTTTTTTCTTCTTCCGACTTTTCCAGAGCGTTAATTACCAAAAGCTTCGAGTTTCATTTTTCTTCCTGTGCCAACATGCGAATGCCCATTATAAAGGCCTTTGATTCAGGCGTGATCTGCCAAAGGTACTGTTTCAATTTGTGCTAGCTGTGTGTGTATGTGTGTATGTGTGTGACTGAGAGCGAGATTTGTATGGGTGTGTATGTGATATGAGTCAACAGCAAGCCTTTAATAGTGGACATGGTGGCGATTGTACAGAATTCAGTTTTCCGGCGAGAAGGTACAGCAGAACAGGGCTTTGCGGAGACCTCGCCAAGAACAGCAGGTCAGAGCATGGCTTCGATCAGTAAAATGTGAAACTGATATGACGTTTCATCTCATAATTGTCAAGCTAATGTGTTCGCTGCTTGCATATTGAGGCATGTCATAAAATAATGAAATCCATATTTATTGATTTCCTTTCTTTTTTACTCGCCATTTCTAATTGTATAATGCTTTTTGGCAGTTTTTACGTTTTGGATCATGTATTTTATGAAAATCTGGGGTCATATGAGCAAAAAAATGAGCGAAAAGAAGTCTGGGAGAGGTTTGGGTGAGTGTTTAGCCTATCATGCTATTGTACTGACTGACTCTGCGTTTACAGGAATGTCGCCCTTGCTGCGAATATACTGTATATTTTTTGCTTAAGCTGTCATATGCATTTTACAGTGGCTGTACAGGAAGTTTCTAACCCATGAAATAAACTTGCCATACCCCATAGCTCTGGCTTTCCTGACCTTCATCTTGTGTTATGGGTGCTTTTAGCATTAAGCAGTGTGTTTATTCATTATAATGATGGATGAACGAGAGATTCTCGAAAATTCAGTCTGATTTTGTTTGTCCTGTTCAAACAAGAACGCCCACCGGCCTTTTATTCAGCCATGACCTGCTGAAGGGGCTGATTTAGAAGCGCACACACACACACACACACACACACACACACACACTGCACTAGTAATCAGAGCAGTAAGGATACACACCCCGAGTGGTGGGCTGCAATCACAACAGCACCCCGGGGAGCAGTAGGGGATGGGTGCCTTGCTCAAAGGCATTTCAGTCATGGGTGAGGAGGAGAAAATGCTGTTCCTTTACTCCTCCCTCCCTCTGGCGCTCAAAAGGGATCAAACCATTGACCTTCTGGTCCTAACCAACTCCTTCTACTTCCTCTTCAGTCAAGGAGATCAAACCAATGACCTTCCCATCCCAAAACTGCTTCTCGAACTGATGTTCCTTAACTCATCCTACCCTCTGAATTCAAAAGGGATGGAAACAACAACCTTCTGGTCCCAAAACTGCTTCTTGAACCTAGTATTACTCCTCCTACCCCCTGTAGTCAAAAGGGATTAAAACGGCAACCTTCTGGTCCCAAAACTGCTTCTCAAACTGCTGTTCCTTCACTCCTCCTACCCTCCGAATTCAAAAGGGATGGAAACAGCAACCTTCTGGTCCCAACCATCCAGCATTCCTTCAATCCTCCTACCCCCTGTCAGTCAAGGGGATTGAACCAATTACCTTCCCATCCCAAAACTGATTCGTAAACTGGTGTTCCCTCAGTCACTCAGTCAAAAGGGACCTTCTGGCCCCTAATTATGCTTCTTGAGCCAGCATTTCTTCACTCCTCCCACCCCCTGCTAGGGGTCTAGGGAATGGAACTGGTGACCACCTGGTCCCAAAACTGACTCCCGAACTGGTGTTCCTTAACAACTTCTTTCCCCTGGCATTCAGAGTGTTCGCACTGGCGACCTTCCGGCCCCAGAATTTCTTCTCAAGCTGGCATTCCTCCATTCCTTCCATCTCCTACAAGTAGTGTGCGAGAGGCCGAGAACTGGCCAAAAGTATGTAGACACCTGCTTCTCTCTTCACTGCTGTCTCTTGGATGCTGCAGTTGAGAGCGGAGGTGTTCCTGAGAGAGGCTGAGCTGGTGCATGCATCTAATTACAGAATCCAGCACACGGAACCCCTGGAGGCCTCCTAGTGGGCTGGGACGCACAGTGCAGGTGCAACACAGTGCAACTTCTTGCGTACTGTGCACATGATAGACACGGTACCAGTCAAAAGTTTGGGCACATCTTATAATATGCTGTACAGAAAAGAAAAACCCAACCTCTATAGGACAGCAGAGTGGACAGCAGTGAAGACCACATGGAAGCAGCTTATTTCGATCAGCTTAAGGCGAGATTATGGCAAAGCGCTGTGAGGGGCGTTCATCAAGACCGGCACTGGGTGCACTGGGACCCCAGAGTTTCAGAGTGAGAGTCTGTGTTGAGTCACCCCAGAATCAGCCTGTTGTCCCTTTTGGTTTATAAATAGATGACTTGAGCTCCTGCTGGAAACAGGGCTGCTGAGTAACGTGCTGTTCTGACATCTATTGGCAGCTCTGTGGCGTTCACACCAAGAATAGCCTGTCTGATAACGGTGAGAGCTCCTCTATTGACATGTTAGAACCACACGTACTGCAAAGAGAGAGAGGCTGAAGATCTCAGTGTGAAACTGACTGCACTGCAACATTATTCCAGTGTAATATTTATTATTATTCTATAAGAATGCTGTGATCATCATACAATCTTCAGCCATCTCTTTTTTTCCATTATTTATGTGGAGTTGAGATTTTATCCAGTAAAAATTATCTTACTGTGACTTTGCTGCTTTCAGTACATGCTTTTAGGAGAGGAACGTATACATGCATATTGTCGCGGTCATGCAAAATCCTCATATCTCAGTTTTTGCACATATATATATATATATATTTTTTTTTTTTTTTTTTTTTTGGTGTAATGTTTGAATATTATATACTATAATTAACAATTTCTAGGATTTTTGGTCAGTTTATCTGCTTTGAGATTAGACCAGCACATAGTAGAGTAGAGGACAGTAGTGGTGGCTCAGCGGTTAGTTAGAGCTCTTGGCTATTGACATGGTTGTGGGTTCGATTCCCAGGCTCGGCAAGCTGCCACTGTTGTTCCTTCTTTGCTCCCTGGCTGCTGAAGTTGGCTGCCCACACTGTGTGTGTGTGCTCACTGCCCCTAGTTCACTTGTGTGTGTGTGTGTGTGTGTGTGTGTGTGTTCACTACCACAGATGGGTAAAATATATAGGACACATTTTGCTGTACATTGTGACAGATACGTGCACCTTTACCTTAATTAGACTTCTATTCTTAATAAAATTGTATAAGTTTATCTGCCACTACTGGATTAATGTTACTAAAAACATTGGCTTCTCTTCCGCTGCGGGACCAAGGGGTTACTACGTCCGCGCCATACTGCTCATAGTGCCAGTGTGGACCGATTAGACCAGTTACTGTTAGTTTTTTCCTGACTTGTTCGGCTCTGGTTTTCTTACCTTGCTCGTTTTCTTACCTTTTCTTACCTTGCCAGCACATGTCAGACCTGGATCTCTGTAAAGCTGCTAAACTTTAAATACCTGACCGGAATATTGGTGTGTAGTTCTTCTATCAGTCATTAAACACAGGCTGAAATCATGGGGAAACAGGTTGTCCACTTTTTAATGTAGAATTCTAATCCAATGGTTTAATAAAGCGATTAAATTAATGATGGAATTTCGGTACCCAGCATTGCAGTATAGATGTCTCAGGGCTTGTAAGGGTTAATGTGATCTTGCTTTTGGAGGTTTTGGACACATGGTGAAGTGTTTTGTGAAGTCCATCTAAATTAGCTCCTAAAGAAACTTGATAATGGGGGCAGAACTGGCCTGTATTTTTAACAGCCGCGATTTTGTGAACACCCGGAAATCTAAGTCATGGTGAGGCGGACTGGGGCGTTGGCGGATTCTGTGGGACTGGAACTTGTAGGGGTGTGTGGGTGTGTGTGTGTGGGTGCGTGTGTGTGTGTGTGTGTTTTGTGTCTATTAATAAGTCTCTGTGATTTAGCAGGACCACTCTGTGACCGGCACGATTTATCAGGGACCCTTGACAGATGGCCAGGCTATCTGTGGCCTTCGGGGGTGTCCAGGGCCCGGCTACTTTCTCAGCTGTCCACTCAACTCTGCAGCTGCCATGTCTGTGTCTGTGGATGGACGAAGCTCTCAGGGGGGTGTATGGGTGTTTGCATGTGAAGTGATGGCTTCCCCTATTGTGTTTACAGCAGTCCGCTGCCCCTCACGTCAGAGGATGCTTTAGGAGTTTCTGGTTTGGTTTTGGGCCAAAACATTAAGACTATAGCCTAATATTGTATAGGTCCGGCTCTTGCAACAAGAAGTTAGCAGCAGATCCTGGCCTGATCAACCCAAAATAGGTGGTTTGCTCCATGGTGATGCCACAGCTATCCATGTCTGGGTAGTCGTGTGTTGCCTCTCATGGCAGGGCTTCCAAGTGGCATTTTTCAGCAGGATAAGGCTCACATACACAGCAAGAGTTTTCCAGGAATGTCATGCATGACTCCGGTAGATACTCAGTGGAGATACGAGGGTTTAAAAGACTTCTATAGAAGCTGAAAGATCAACTGAAGCTTTTTACTCCAGTAAAAGTGTAAAAGTACTGGTTTCAGAACGAATTCAAGTAGAAAAGTAAAAGTAATGGAAGGAAAATAAAGGCCGAAAGCTTAGGCCGCGCCACAGGGGTCTATAGTGCACTACCCCCCCCCACCCACCCCCCCCGTCCCCAAAAACCCATTTCTCTAAAAGCCATAATGAGGAGAATGATCTATTAAAATGTTGATGTTAAAAATGTTGGGCTGCACTAGACTCCTGTTTCAGCTGCAGATCTGCCCATTGAAAATGAAGCATTTCAGTAATATCAGCTCTATTAAAGGAGCATCTCTGTGCTCTACTGAGCATTAACATGAGCTTCATGGAGGAAAATATGAGGAGTCGTTGTCTAGAAGTTTAGTAAAGCTGCAGAAAGTCAGACTTCAGAGGCGTGTGATCAATAAGCTTTATTGGAATGTAAATGTGGGGCTCAGTCGGGACGTTTCACTGCAGCTCTCTTGAGTCTCTGCAACGGACACAGTCTTCATACTAGACTACAGACGTCTGCTGTGAGCTCGCTGGAGAGTGACGGGACGGGTGCAGGTGTGATGGATCTCTTATAAACCAATAGGGAGTCAGAATGGAGTCTGTTTATACTTCTCATCCAACCACGATCAGACTCTCACTTTCTGGATGGAGAGATTTATCTGGGGTTTTTTTTATTGATGACGAGCCGGAATGAAAACAAAGGGAAATGAAATAGGAGGAACGAGGCTGTTTTTAAAATGTAAGGAGGAGAAAGTTCAGATAATTGGGTGAAAATGTGAGAAGTAGAAGTAAAAAGTCTGAAAAATAAATAAATACTCCAGTAAAGTTTAGAGAACCAACATTTCTACTTAAGTAAGATAATGAAGTATTTGTACTTCATTACTTGACACCTCTGGTTCCTATTTACAGCCCAGGATCCCTGGATGCTAGTTCCTCATTAATTCCATTTGAGTAACATCTCGAAGACTGCAATTTAGCACTTGAGTAACAGCTCCAAAATAAGACTTGAGGCTAATGTATTAGTCTGCAGTCTGTGAGCTCAGCAGGAACATTAAATCTGAGTACTACACTGGCTCCCGGCTACAGTCTGCAGTGACAACGTAATCTGATTATGATATTTAAAGCAGATCTGTTCAGCTTGTACTTCAAATATTTTTATTATTATCCTCATCTTGCCATTCGGTCCAATTCAGAGTTGCTGAGGCAACAGGATAAGCATAGAAGCCCAGGCACCCCTGTCCCCAGCAACGTGTACCAGCTCCTGCTGGGGGATCCTCAAGTAAAAGGTAAAGCTGCTGTGCCGTATCAGTCACTGTACTATGTACGAAATGTGTCCTCCGCATCGTACACATTGTGGTAGTGAACACACACATACACACACACACTAGTGAACTAGGCGCAGTAAGCACACACACACACACACACACCCAGAGCGGTGGCCAGCCAACTCCAGTGCCCCGGGAGCAGAGAGGGTGAAGGGCCTTGCTTAAGCCGAGCCTGTAACCGCTAAGCCACCACTGCCCCACAAGTGCTCCCAGGTCAGCTTGGCCTTCCCCTGGGTCATGCCTAAAGCCCAGACGTGGACTAGAGGGGTAGAAAGCCACCCGGCATTGAGCTGTGGAGCAGTGTTCTCTGGAATGATGGATGGTGCTCCATCCAATACGTTTGGGATCATCTAGTGTACCAACATCTAGTGCAAAGCCCTCCCAGAAGCAGGTGGGAAGACTGCAGGTGTCTGCAGACTTTTGGACATGTAGATCTGTTATTCTCACTTATTTTTCCTGTCACATTTCCTGCCCGGGACACTCATGATAAGACCCCCCCCCCACCCCCACCCCCCCATTCCCCGAGATTCAGGGCAAGCCAGAATGCTCTCAGTGGGTAAGCTAATATCAGTAAAGATGAAAGTTTGTGTTTTGCATGTGTTGGTTTTTCCTCCCCCGTGTGCACTGAGCTCTCCCTGCTCCCATTTACAGGAAGAAAGTGTGTGTGTGTGTATGTGTGAGTGTTTCAGCAGAATGGTGTGGGTTTTTCTGTCTTAATGAGACCATTACACTGCTGTGTGTGAATGGCATCAGGGGGGTCAGAGGAAGCTGAGGTGGGGTGGGGGGGTGCTATGTTCCCCTGAGTCGCTCAGTATCAGTGCCTGGGTCTGGTCTTTTTCCTCCCATTGTGCTCTGGTCAGGGAATCAGCACTTTTTTTTATTTGGGACAGTGACTCCTGCTCTGTGGAGGCATCCCATAATGAAACAGCTGAAGAGGGTGAAAATTCTGCTTGGCAAATCAGATGGTTATCCCTAAAAACCTTCATTACACTGCAAAAATAAACCACGCCTGATCTGGCATGGCAGTGTGGCCTTTCACACACATGCAAAAAAAAAATTAACAATGTAAATGTAGCTGAAACAAGGATTTTTGTTTCACAGCAGTTACTGAATAAGAAATATTAGATACTGAATAATTCATAGTGAATACTGAACAAGTCTTAGTAGAGAACTAATAATACATGGAAGTTCCTGAATAGATCACAGTGTATGCTGACACATTTATACTGAATACCTAATAATTCACACTGGATACTAAAAAAAATCATAGTTATTGAACATGTTATAGTAGATATTTCATAGTTCATGTAAGTTCCTGAATATATTATAGTGGATACTGAATAATTGATAGTACATCATGAAATATTCAGAGTAAATTCCGAACAATTCATAATGGAAACTGAATAAATCATTGTGGATACTAAATAACTTGTAAATAATTCATCATTACCAAAAATTCAGTGGATACTAAACAGATCATGGTACATGGTGAATAATTTATAGTAGATACTGGATAATTCATAGCGAATACTAAATCATTCAAAATGGGTACTGAATCATTTACAGTGAATTCTGATTGATTTTATTGAAGGCACTAAATACTTTATGGTCCGTACTAAATTATTCATAGAAGACAAAACAATTCATAGTGGAACCTGCATAATTCACACTAGTTACTGAATAAGTCATAGTAGAGAAGTAATAATCCATGGAAGGTCCTGAATAAACTATAGTATGTGCTGACACATTTATATTAAGTACTTAGAAATTCACACTGGATACTAAAATATTCATAGTAGTTACTGAACATGTTATAGTAGATACTTCATAATTTATGTAATGTTGAATTCCTAAATAATTCATAGTGGATACTGAATAATTTATAGTACATCATGGATTATTCATAGTGGAGACTGAATAACTCATGGTACAAGTGAATAATTGATAGTAGATACTGGATAATTTGTTGTGAACACTGAATTGGTCATAGAAGATACTAAATAATACATATTGGGTGCTGAATAATTTACAGTGGATATAGAATAATTCATAGGAGGTACTGAATAATCCATGGTCAATATTGAATAATTTATAGTAGATACTAAATAATATATAGGGAAACAGCATCATTCATAGCGAATGCTAAGTCATAATGGATACTGAAAAATTCATAGTGGAAACAGCATTATTCAGAGTAAATGCTGAATATGTCACCATTGATATGAAATAATTCATTGTAGATACTAAATAATTCATTGTGTATACTGAAAAAATCATAATGGAGAGTGAATAACTCATAGTGAATACTGAATGTCATGGATACTGAAAAATTAATGATAGAAATGAAATAATTCATAGTGGAAACTTTATTAATTAGAGTAAATACTAAATATGTCATCATTGATATGAAATAATTCATTGTAGATACTTAAGTCATTGTGGATACAGAACATTTTACAGTGAATATAGAATAATTCATAGGAGGTACTGAATAACCCATGGTCAATATTGAATAATTCATAGTAGATACTAAATAATGTATAGGGAAACCACATAATTCATGGCACATACTGAGTCATAATGGATACTGAAAAATTCATAGTGGAAACTGCATTATTTAGAGTAAATACTGTATATTTCACCATTGATATGGAATCATTCATAGTAGATACTAAATAAGTCATTGTGGATACAGAACAAAATACAGTGGATAGTAAATAATTCATAGTGGATACTGAAAGATTTACAGTGGATATAGAATAATTCATAGGAGGTCCTGAATAATCCATGGTCGATATTGAATATTTTATAGTAGATACTAAATAATGTATAGGGAAACAGCATCATTCATAGTGAATACTGAGTATTGAGTAAGTCATAATGCATACTGAATAATTCATAGTGGAAGCTGCATTATTCAATGGGGTAAATACTGAATATGTCATCACTGATATGGGATAATTCATGGTAGATACTAAATAAGTAAGTAAATAAGTAAGTAATAGGTAAGTAAATAACTCATAGTGAATGCTGAATGTCATGGATACTGACAAATTGATGATAGACATGAAATAATTCATAGTGGAAACAGTATTATTTAGAGTAAATACTAAATATGTCATCATTGATATGGAATAATTCAAAGTAGATACTAAATAAGTCATTGTGGATACAGAGAAATTTACAGTGGATACAGAATAATTCCTAGTGAATACTGAGTAAGTCATAATGCATACTGAATAATTCATAGTGGAAACTGCATTATAATAAATATTAAACATGTCATCATTGATATGGAATAAGTCATAGTAGATACTGAAAAGTTCATTGTGGAGAGAGAATAACTCATAGTGGATACTGAATAATTCATAGCGGTTCCTAAACAATGCATAACAGTTTCTGAGGAATTCATTACACTTACTGAATCACATATTAATAGCTAATGAATGAATTAATAGGTAAGTAATAAGCCTGCGGTTTGTAATCACTGTCCTTTCCAAACCAGGTTCTCCAGTCTGGGCCAGTCTAGACCTTATCTTGTCCTGCTGTAGGATTGAGAAGGAGAAGGAAAACATTCGGTGAACAGGCAGTACGACAGGCAGTGGGCTGGGGGAGGGAGAACAGAGGGACCAAAGCCACCAAACTAGGGGTGTGTCAAATGGCTCTGAGAGTGCTGTGATAAACGCAGTGGATATTTCTATTTTTACCCTCAGTTGTACGCTGTGCTCGCCCTGCTAGCTGCAGTCCTCTCACTCAGTCCAGCCTGCTGGAGGAGAAGGGTGCCGGGACATTTCTCTGCTGCAGAAGGTCTGGGACAGAACCTGCAGGACGGGCTCACTTTGCTGGTGCTGATGTGGGCAGCACTGTCACTTTAATACAGTTGTACCCCCCACCCCACCGTCCCACCCCACCGTCCCACCCCCTGTGTTTGGGTTTGGATGCCTGTGGAACACTTAGGAGAGAGAGAGATCTGTGGATTACAGCACCTTCAACACCGCTTGACTCTCCGGGCTTTTGGACGTGCCGACTCTGAAGACAATGTCCAGCGAAGGTGACCCAGGAGGTCACCCGTCCACCACAGCGCTGAGTACAGTGGCTGTGCAGGCTGGGGACACACAGATTGTTGTTGCTGTGCTGAAGGTAACAGAGTTTATCATGAACTTCATGGGCAGGTTTAATGTCCAGTTAAATAACGGCTAGATGGGAATACGTGCTCAGAGGGAAAGATACTAAATTGCCTGCTGTTCAAAAGTTTGGAAACTCTTTAAAAAATGTTTTTAGTATTTGAAAAATCAAAATAAACTCAGGGATGGCGGATAAATGTATTAATTAATGATAATATATTAGTAACTGTGGTAGTAGTGTGCTAGTCTACTTTAAAATGACTGCATTACGTTATAATAAACATAATATCTATATTCTATATAATATCTATATATTCTATATAATATAGTATATATATTCTATATATATATATATATATATATATATATATATATATATATATATATATATAATATGTGCTGCCCTTGTGTTCATTGCGTATATTGTATCTCAAGGCAGACCAGAAAATCCTATTAACAGATCATTACAATATATTATTGATCCATGAATAACATAAACATTGAAACTGAAATCTGAAATATTACATTTATTGCATCGTTTTATACAAAATTACACCTAATATTTAAAATTAAAGTTACTGTAAACTGTGAAATAGTTATATTGTATATCGTTGCTGTCTAATTAAGAACATGTATCTCCAATATGGTGACTTTACAGGTGAAGGCGAAAACCTTCTTAACTTTGAATGGAAGTCAGTGTAGAATGGAAAAGAGAGGGAAATTCTATTGGTCCATTCATCCAGAATGATTTACACAGAGTACAGAGCAGCTACAGGGTTCAAACTATGGAGAAAACTAAAAATGAACAAAAATGGAGATACATGTTTTTAATTGGACAGCAGTGAAATAGAAATTATATGTTTAGAAAGATGTATAAAAAGAGAATAGATATATATCATCAATGTCCTACAAAAAAGCTTTGTTTCTCCAGATTGACAACTTTTATATCAACAGTTGTCCAAAACCGTCTTCACTTTCAATGGAAGTAAATGTAGAAAGATTTTATTCCAAGTCATTTTGGAGCATTTCTATTGGTCCGTTCATCAAGATGGTCAGAAAGATTCACGTTATGTCAAAAGTAGAAAACGCCCAAAATTGAGAGACAATGTTTTTGCATGACGGCGATGCTGAAAAGACAGATACCATAACTTCATTATTACGTTAAATGAGGTATGAAGTATGTAGTGTTGCAGTAGCAGCAACAGAGCTATGCTCATGCTTAACTGCCTATCAAGATTCAAGAGTTTGTTCTTACTTAGCAGTTCCTCCATTTAACAGCATAGTCTTATAAATATTAATATAAAAAGAGAGAAACATAATAGGTATAATAATAAAAACTAAATTAATTAATATAGATAGATAGATAGATAGATAGATAGATAGATATGAATATTCAATATGAATGCATATGCAAGTTGTGCGAGTATCAGTCAGAGCTGTAAAATCTGCAGAGTTTGACTGCTTGAGATTTTCCTCTTGGATATAACTTGAGTTACGCTTATTTGTACCATTAATAAGACTACATTTTATAAATATATGCATTTTTCATTTGAGAGGATGGTCAGTATAATGTGGTTCTGATCAATAATATACTGTAATAATTCTATCAGTTCTGATAACAGTTGCCATTAAATAGTCGTGATGTGATGTCAACATGTGATATTAGCCTTATGGTTATGTGGTTAGTGACACTACATGCCATTAAATGCAGCATTTCTGGTTGTATATTCATATTACGATATTAATCTCATATAATACTTCAGTGGGAAGATGATATTTAGGGTCTTTGGTACAGTGTGCTCAAATGTCATCATGATATAATAGAGCTCTGATATAATCGAGGGTCAAAGGCTATTGATCTTTCTGCTGGGGAGAGACAGCAGTCTGTTGTTGAGTGTGTGTGTGTGTGTGTGTGTGTGTGTGTGTGTGTGTGTGTGTGTGTGTGTGTGTGTGTGTGTGTGTGTGTTGTTTTAAATAGCCATCAACGTCAATTTGTCCAGTGTCCATTTGTCCTTTTTCACTGCTCTGCTTCTCTGAGTGTTCAATCAGTGGTCAGGACAGCACAAAGCCATGCTAACCGAAACTTTGGTTCTTCAGTGAAATACAGGCTCAAGTGTGGCCTAGCTAAAACAACCTCAATAAAAAAAAGTATCAGGGACATTTAGCAGCTTTAGAATTTGACTTTTAGCATTTGACTTTACAGGAGAAGGCGAAAACCTTCTTTGAATGGAAGTCGCTCAAAATATCGAAAGAAAATGGGAAATTCTATTGGTCCCTTCATCCAGAATGCTTTACACAGTGTACAGAGCAGCTACAGGGTTGAAACCATGGAAAAAACTAAAAACCAACAAAAAATGGAGATACATGTTTTTAATTGGACAGCAGTGAAATGGAAATTATAAAAAGAGTATTGATTTATAGTTTCTCCAGATTGACAAGTGTGGCCTGGCTAAAACAACCTCAATGTAAAAAAGTATCAGGGACATTTAGCAGCTCTCAGCACAGGAAGTGCTGAAGTCTAATAGAGACTGCATTATGAGCTATTTGGATCCTTTTGGTCCAAAATGAACAGATAAACCTTAAAAGTTAAGTCTTTACTAGGGTTGGGCATAAAGTATCCACTTTTTTCATACAGTCTCTAAATGTTACTGCGGTAAAGACCCTTTCTGTGCACATTCTGGCAACAGATGTGAGGCATTTGGTTATTTACGTGTGTGGTTGGTGTGGCGCAGCAGATAACACCACTACCTGTCAGTGAGCTCCCACACCATGTGGGAGACTGGGGTTCGATTACCAGTCTGGGTGACTATGCTGCGCTACACCAATAAGAGTCCCTGGCCAAGACTCCTAACACTACATTGGCCCACCTCTGTAATACAAGTAACCTTGTAAGTCGCTCTGGATAAGAGCGTCAGCTAAATGCCATAAATGTAAATTTACCTGTGCTAGAATCTAGATATTTGTGTGTTATTCTCTGTAACAATGCCTGACAGTTTTGCGTAGCATTGTAAAGGCTCTGGAAATGGACGGCAGATGTTTTTTTATCAGTATAAACCAGATACAGTACTGTACAAACGCCAGAGACCACTCTTCCATCATTCAACCCCAAATTCAGGAGATGTAACTTAGGAAGTCTGATAATCCACTCACATGAAAGTTGAGAACGTTTAAGGAAAACTAGTGAAAAATCAGGAGTTTCTAAACCTGGAGTTTAAAAAATGACCCCTATCAACTGCGCAAGACCTGGTAGACCACCAACACTGCCCCCATCAGATAGAGATCACTTAAAGCTTTCATCTTTGAGACAGAGGAGAAAATCAAGCTGCACTCTCACTTCAGATATGAAAACATCTACGTGATGTTTGTGTCCGTCCTTTCGCTGTGAGAAGACGACTCAACGCTGTGGGTCTGAAAGGAAACTAAAAGGCAAAGTGAGTCCAGAGTCCAGGCCTCGACATCATTGAAAGTGCTTGGTGGGGCTTGGGTGGTGCAAAGCAGAAAGCTCTCTAAGGCTTCTGGCATTAACGGATTCGAATCTTTGGTGATCGGATCATGTTCAGATTTCGATTGTCAGCATGAAAAGCCCCCTCAGGATTCATTATGATCAGATTACGATCGGATCACTCAAAGCAGATTCTGAGGTGGTCAGAGACGGATCTCATCCACATTTATTACAAGTGTGATTGGATTCCATCAGACAAGCAGAAATACGTCTGTCGGGAAACGCTAATACGAGTCATAATGGATATACACTGGAATACTGTGGATCTGGGCTTCTTTCTACCTCCCTCACACTCTCTTGCCATGTATGCCACTCATGCTCCTGCTAATTACCCAGTAATTAGTACCAAGTACCAAGCAATATTACAGAGTTCAAACTGATCTAGAACCATCTACTGTTCCACAACATTGCAGAAGAACCCGCACAGATCCTCTAAACTGTTCACAGTCTCCCTGAGCAGGACAATTCTGATGAGAAGCTGTCGATAACAGGAAGTCAAGCAGGAATGATGTACATGTTGGTGTGGCTTTTTACGTGGATTTTTACAAAATCCGATCTCATCTGATCCCACTGGAGACGCATATTTTAATGACAAGTGTGAGCAGAATCCAGTTAAAGTAACAGGTGTAAACAGACCCTCTGACCTGTAAGACTGAAATTTGGAGATGTGGAAAAATCTGGAGTCTGACGAGTTCTGACATCACAACAAGGGGCTACAACAGGTGGCCTTTGGCCTCATTTCCAAAGCAGGGCTTTCATCAGCTGTTCGGTTTCTTTTGGAAAGATAAATAGCTCAGTCGACACCGTTTGAGTAAATATGTTATTAAAGGACAACGAAGAATTAAGCTTTTGGAAAATGGGAACGTTTGACGGCCAGGGTGGATCTCTAGGGACGTGGTCAGGGACCACTGGGGTTAAAACAATGGCTGGTTTTCCATTTCAGGCGAGGCATCGGCCTGACGTGCTGACCTAATGCTTGTGTTTATCAGTGCCGCTCCCACAGGGAGAATGACAGCTGGGAAATATGCAGACAGTACACAGCGACAAAACACCACACTGTACATGAGCTCTGCATTATTGATGTTGAGTTTCTTTAACAAGCTTTTTTATAGAGTGCTTTCACACAGGTAGCAGCTCAAAGTGCTCCACAGACAAGTGATCAAATCAGCAACTACAGTAAAAGACTTCAAAAATGCTCTTTTTTAACAAATGAAAGTGAAATAAATGAAAGATAACCTCTAAAGTGGACAGGACTCATGAGTACAACCATCTGCCTCACGCTTCTATATTTTCAGGAGGAGTCTAGTTTGTGCTGTGGTCATTCAAGTTCCTGAATAATGAGCCTTAAAGAGGTATACAGTATAAAAAAAAACCTTTTCTGTGCCTGAACAGCTGCAGTCCACCTAGACTGTGGTATCCGGAACCCAAAACTGTGAAGTCCAAAGGTTTTGGAGGCCCTGCCGAGGTCTGAAACCTCATGATTCAACACAGCGTTCAGATTAGTCCCCCTTCCTACCTGCCTCATTAGACTCATTAGACCACCCCCCTGATCTGAGAAGCTCCACCCACTACCTTTTAGAGTAGATGGTAAAGGCAGCAGGGGGTCAAAGGTGTTATGTACTTTAAAAACGTATAGCTGTCAAAAGATCAAAGTCTGCAGACAACAGACGTTGAGTGTATATCAGTGTATATCTAAATTTGAGTAGCTGGAAACCTAAAGACAGATAAGAGAGAACGGGAGAGGGAGAAGACAGCAAAATACAGACATGAGACAAAGAAGAGAAGTGGGAGATAAGAAAGAGAGAGAGAGAGAAATAGATAAAGAGGGAGAGAAATAAAGAAGATACAGACAGCGGGAGAGAAAAGAGAGTGAGAGAGCGAGACAAAGATACAAGGAGAAAAGCTAGAGAGAAGCGAACACAATCAAAAAGATAAAAGAAAAGAAAACGAGAAATTAACGAGGGAGAGAGAGAGAAATCAGAGCGAAAAGTAAGAGAGAGAGAGAAAAGAGAGAGAAATAGAGAGACATTGAAAGATGAATGAAAGAGAACGTGAATGGGGTGCTGAGTGGAGACTGACTGAGTGGGCGAGAGAGAGGGTGGGAGGTGAACTCAAGCTGAAGTAAAAGTTAGCTAGCCAGTGCAGGGACATATAAGACTAAATAACACTAACCTTAACAGTAAATCTAGGAGTTCGTCTTAGGTGAGACAAGTAATAGCACTGGGAGTGGGTGGTGTGATGAGCAGTGGCTCATTGGTTTTTGAAGGAACAGTCGTTTTGGGCTTGAACAGGGCTGCAGAGCTGGACTCCTGGCAAAGGAAGTGGGGGGGGGGGGGGGTTAATATGCACTTTTGAGTTGTTATAAGGGTTGAAATACGAACCGGCAATGAGGTACGCAGGTGTTTAGCTGTTTAGAAGCTTTGGAGGACTTTAAAATCAGTCCTATTAGATACTAATAGTAACTGTTCTCTATAAATAGGAATGATGTGCTCTCTCTCTCTTTCTCGGTCTCGCGACCTCTCTCTGCTTCGTCTTCAATGCCCCTAAATTCAGCCATGTCACTTCACTGCTGCGTTCTCTCTTCACTGGCTTCCTGTAGCTGCTTCCCGCATCAGATTCAAAACCCTGATGCTGGCCTACAAAGCCAAGAACGGACCAGCCCCTCTGTACTTGATGGCGGTGATGGTCAAAAGCCGATCTGCACCAAGAACCCTTCGAGCTTCAAGTACGGCTCGGCTCGACCCGCCATCCTTTAAGATCCACGGAAGACGAGCGTCCAGACTTTTTACTGTCCTGCACCGAAGTGGTGGAACGAGCTTCCCCTGGGTGTCCGAACGGCCGAGTCGCTCGCTGTCTTTAAACGCAAACTGAAGACCCACCTTTTCCGAGAATACTTGGACGAATAGAGTACTATGGTCACCTTATTGTATTGTGTTTAGTAATGTCTAAAGCTTAGAGGTATCTTTGAATTATTAGTCTATTCTAACTAGCTGAGGTTTTTCTTGGGTAAATAGCAAAGCACTTTTGTAAGTCGCTCTGGAGAAGAGCGTCTGCTAAATGCCTTAAATGTAAATGTAAATACTTTCTACCAGCTGTAGAGGATTGGTTGTTTTCTTAGAAGCCCAGTAAAGAGAGCAGCACAGCGTCCAGTTCTACTGTAACAACCACATGGACCAGTGAGCCTCTATTGTACTTGTAAGTGCTGTACTGTCTGTCAGATGTGTTTGTTGATGGAAAAAAAAGAGCAGAACGAAACACAGAGGGCAGCTTTTCCCAGCTCGGCCTTTAATGTCCTGGCTGAGGCCCAGTGCACACTGCAGTGGAAGGCACGTGCCCAGGGAAGAGCACCACATGCCTGCATAACGACCACTGCCAACACTCCTAAAATATACAGCACAATTAAATAGCCATCAGCGTGCAAGCTGCATTTCCCACATTTGTACTGCAATAAAGACAAACTGCAGCAGCTGCCGGAGCTCCTTGTGTTTCCATCATTGCGCTCAAAACAGCTCTTTCCCCTCCTTCATGTGATGGTTGGGTCGTTTTTCAGGTCGAGGTCAGTCTAATACTCAAAACTGTGGTCATTACTGCTGTACTACTGATGTGATTCACTGCACAGTGAAACTCTACACCATATGCTAGCTGGTGGAACTTTGCTGTGAGGTGGATTTCAGTGCTTTCTGCCATGGGAGCATTAGTGAGGTCAGGTGCTGATGTTGGGTAATTAGTGGATGGACCATCATCACTGCAACGCAATGCTGGGCTTTTTACACCTCTGGCTGACACTTGGTCAGCTGAATTCACTAAAACTGAGGGGCGCCTGTATACTACAATCAGGGTAGTCAAGCCGTAGTAATGTGGTCTTTTTTGTGCTCTGTATTTATTTATTGGGCCTGGTTTAAAAAAAACACAGCCAACAGGAGGGCAGTGAACATGTCTGGAAAGGATAGCCTGTCTAGGCCGAAGCACACTTTGCTCAAAAGTTCTAAACGTTAGTGTGACCCTGTACAACTGCTTGAGTGGGGTCTGACCCGGAACTGAGGGGTCTGACCTGGTGCTGAGGGGTCTGTTTCTCAAAGGTTTTAACCAAACCTTGCTGAGCACAGTTTGAATGGATGCTGAATGAATTAATTTGCATTTTTAATCAAAAGCATGAGTAAACTTGTCCCACCGTTCAGCCCCACATTACCTCTGCTTCAGTTTAACTCCCGTTTCATTGGTCACCTCGTTACAAATGACTCATGATGGCGGAGTTTGTCAGCTGGAGCTCTGGTCAGTGTGTTTGGGTGAAATACAGGTGTGTCTAGGGACGTTAGCCAGTGATTACAATGGGAGAGTGATAATGGTCTGTGGCTGCATGTAGATGCTGGTACATGTAGACCAATAGTGGCAATAAGAAGGTGGGGCTTAAACAGATGTTTTTTTTTGAAGCTGTAAAAGTCAGTACACAGAATGTGTGGTGACTGTACAGACAAACGCAGACGTGAACCCTGGTCTCGTATGATGGGATGTCGCTACCTGATTCCCGACCCCTGCCTGCTTTGTGCTAAGCATCGTGGATCAGGTAGCAACAGTAACTCACCCTCCCTACTCCTTGCTGGCTAGCTGACTAGCTAGTTAGACTAGTTGTCATGTTTAGGCAGCATAGATATGGCAGCATGTTTGTGACTTTGGGTGGCCAGCTTTGACTGTTTATCTGCCCTAAACCAAGATCCAGTGGCATCAGCCAGAGTTAAGACATCCTGAGCTTTTCGGCTTTACTTATAACATGTTTATTACATATAACAGTTAGTGGAGCATAGAAATTACATGATGAGCTACACTGAACCGTCTACCTGCCTAAAAGGGCAACTGTCACACATGTACAAATGTCAGCTCTTCATGGTTTTTAACGTTCTCAGTAGGTAAATTAAGGAGTTGAGGTTGAGCTGCAATGTGGAGCTATTTTACAGTGGAACCTGAAAACAGACCATAATATCTGACCCTTTATAAAACTCTCACTGAAACGCTCTGTTTTACCAGCGGGAGAACCGCATAACCGCTCACTCGCCTTTCTCTGCTTATAAACCAGCACTGAAGAACCTATTTAGAACCGAGAGACTAACGCTAATGCTAACAGACACACTGCTATAGAAACCCCAATCACAAACACAGCACATTCACCCACTATAAACCAGCTATTACACACCAGTAGACCAACAACCACAGATACCAGTCCAGAGTGTGTACCACTACACACACTCATACACACACACACACACACACACACACACACAGGACGTAATTAGATTAGTAAAGGAGCTGGGAGCTGATTGGTCAGGGAGGAGATCAGACTGGATTATAAGATATTAAACACTATAAAACATAATTTTAAGAAAAGTCTCGACTAAACTAAATCAGACAGTCCAGAAAGTCTGATTATAGAAACTGAGACTGAAAATAAAGGATTTTACTGAACCCGTTAATCAGCAGCTCGTCTGATCTAAACTGTGAGGCTGGGTTATTTATAGAAATGGTTAGAGTAGCATGACCCCATGCTTCTGGTGTCATTACTAATAACTGTGACCTCTCAGGATTGAGATGTTGGTCTGTAAACTGTCTATGGACAGAGGAGGTTCACTGTAGTGCACCTTGCTGCAGCTGATCCACCTCAGTGTAAACATGGCCTTCATTTATCATCGCTGTGTTTGTGTGTGTGGCGACAGACAGCTGGATATATTTACTTTCAGCACAATTCGCTCCAGTATAACAGTGTAAAGGTGAGTGGAATGATGTCAGGTAAGCATAAACAGTGTAAAGTACATCAAGCAATGAAAAATAACAATAACCTACAGTGTATTTACAGACGTTACATTATTACTGAAAGTTAAAAAAAACGATTTCATAAATAATCCCACAGTGAATTACAGGTATGTGGGGGGTTAAACATGGCATTACAGTCCACATTTTCTTTTCCCGCAACAATACCAGTCCATAAATGAGGAAAATATGCGTCTGTGTGTGTTTACAGTGTGGAGAGCTGATCCAGCTGCAGCTGACCGAGGCTCATCCGGACCTGCTGGAGATCGGAAACAACCAGGATGAAAGCAAGAAGCTTCTGGAAGAGCATGATCAGCTGCTGGCCAGACTCAAGGTGCAGGTTATCTCCACTGTGCACACAGTCACTGCAGCTCCAGTCTGGACTTCAGCCTCACATTCTCATTTAAATGGTCCAGACCTGTACAGAACGTCCTCCTCGTCCTCCTTTGTGATATTTCCACGCTGTGCTTTCCCCCCGGGCCTCGTTATAGCTCCTGCTCCGATGCTTCTCATTCCAGGGATTCCCTCAGTGCCTGGTCAGGTGTGGCATCCCAGACCCTTTTATGGCTGCTGTTGCAATTCTCTGGGATCGGAGTCGTTTTGGGTTCAGGTTTAGTCTGGATCTTGCATAGAAATTTAGAAAAAGTGAGTTCCACAATGCAGTGTGTGGGGGAGCCCAATTTCCTGCCAAATGTAGGCTATAGCTGGACACCCTGCCAGGGTATTGACAGCCACCCAAGTGCTCCTGCTCCAATGCTTCTCATTCCAGTGATTCCTTCAGTACCTGGTCCGGTGTGGCATCCCAGAACGTTTAAGGGCTGCTGTTGCGACTCTTTGGGATCAGAGCCATTTTGGGTTTAGTCTTGATGTCGCATGGAAATTTAAAAGAGTGAGTTCCCCAATACAGTGTGTGTGGGAGCCCAATTTCCTGCCAAATGTAAGCTATTGCTGGACACCCTGCCAGAGTATTGACAGCCACCCCAGTGCATTTCATCCCTTTTTAACAATATTACATTTCCATTTTGTCTATTTGAATACATTCCAATGAGATATTAATTAGTTATGAAGTGATACTACTGTAATTATACATAATATATATATTACAGGGTTTTATACTAACATTATGTAGCATCTCATGCAGCTCCACCAAAGCTCTACAGTGCAGTAGCAGCATTCCAGCCAAGATTGGGAATGTGGAGTATCAACATGATTTTGAAGCTGCTGTTTTAAGTTGCAATTCCTACATAATAAAGTGCTTTAAATGCCAAGATAACAGATTTGTTTCATGCTGTATGTGATCTGTGGCTCGTGAATATTTAATTTTGGGCCATTTTTGTGCCTTCATAATGCCAACCAGCTTCTTGGACCATCTGTACGTAGGTTCAAATGCAGGCTAGACGTGAGATTTTACGAAGGCCAAGTTTTTCGCACTACTAAACCGAAACAGTTACTACACACCAGTAGACCAACAACCACAGATATCAACCCAGAGTGTGTACCACTACACACACACACACACTCATACATACACACAGTAAGTGATTGGACTACAGTGTCATAAAGGAGCTGGGAGCTGATTGGTCAGGGAGGAGAGTCAGACTGGATTATAAGATATTAAACACTATAAAACATCACGTCCAGAAAGTCTGATTATAGAAACTGAGACTGAAAATATAGGATTTTAGTGAACCCGTTAATCAGCAGCTCGTCTGATCCATACTGTGGGGCTGGATTATTTATAGAAATGGTTAGAGTAGTATGACCCCATGCTTTTGGTGTCATTACTGATAATTGAGACCTCTCAGGATTGAGATATTTGCCTGTAAACTGTCTATGGACAGATGAGGTTCACTATAGTGCACCTTGGGCCATTTTGTTTGTGGGCCATTTTTGTACCCTCATACTGCCATATAGCTTTATGCACCATCTGTACGTAGGTTCAAATGCAGACTAGACGTGAGAGTTTACAAAGGCCAAGTTTCTCGCACTACTAAACCAAAACACCACACAAACTAGACAGGTAACATCCTTCAGATAACGATGACAGGAACAGTTATGCTTCCTTTTGGTTGAAGCGAGATCAGATGTCCAGTCTGTTTGTGCTGTTTGAAGTTGGGCTTCTAGACATGGTGAGATGCTCTGACAGCACCTTAAGATTTCCAAGCCCCAAGGTTTGGTGTTTGATGCCTCTAAAAGCTACATATCCACGTTATTACACAATGAATACACTGCCTGACACCTGAAAGACTGGATTATGACGCTTATGAGGAACCATTTTGGCCTAAAACCTACTTTTTAAAAGATGATGGAGAGGTAGGACAAAGTAGTCCTCAAACCATGGAATTCTACTCTTCAGAAGCTGCTTTGGTGAAATTGATGATCTTCATTTAATGCTTATAATCGTTTCAAAAATAAACATCATAGTTTACAAGAGTCCTGTCACCTAGAGACTAGTCACTCTCCTCATCACTGTCTGCTCTGCTCCTCTTGCTGGGGCTGTCCTCCCTCTCAGTGTTGTTGAAGGAGCAGCTCGGCGAGTCTCTGGAATTCTGGCCTCCAGAGGTAGAGGCGGCACTGGAGCAATGAACCTGAGCATAGTCAGAAGCAACTGAAGGCATGAAGCCATCTCGGGCCTGGCTGGTCAGATGTGGCATTAAAGGCATCAGGAGGTGGCCCACTGGAACTGAAGGGTTGAAAATGGCAACCCGTTTCATAAAGGCTATGAAAAACAATGAGAAAATCAATTCATATACAGAACTGTTGCCCACCTGCACTGAAGGCATTAACAGATGGTGGGTTACAGTAAATTGGGTACTATCCAGGTATGACTGAATCCCCCGTAGACTTAAAGATGACACTCCACTTATCAGCCTTCCAGGCCAGCATGCCCAGCAGAAGATGGTCCCTGCCGTATTCTGCCACCAAGTCATCAAATGGCTGGATCGGACTCTTCCCGTTGGACTGGCTGTCTTGGCCATTGTAACCACCATCCATTTGTGGGCTCAGTTCTTTATTGTCTTCTTCAGCAAAATCTGGGCAAAAACGTCCAGGCTTTGTTGGCACTCATCTGTGACGAAGTGCAATTCATCCACAGAGGAAACAGAAGTACTCCAACTGATAATTCATTTGGGTTGTGAAGAAAAATCTGTAAGAGCTCCAGAATATGCAGCGACACTTCATAATGTTCATCTGTGTCGTCGTCATCGCCACTCAAATCACACAAATTGAGTTGAGTAAGCTCAGTGGAGGAGCTGAGTGGCCAGGTGAGTGACCTTTGTCTTCTCTCACAGGGTCCATAAAGAGAAAAGGCTCATTATCCTCCATCAAGAATGTATCCTCAGAGTCTGAGTTCAGTGGACCTTCAGTCTATAAAGATAAGAAGATCGCCATCTTCAAGTGGAGGAAGTAATCCACTTTTGTCCTCAATCACAGGTTCAGAACGTCACCCTCAGTGTTCAGTGGAGGAAGTGATGGACCTTCATCCTCACTCACAGGGTCCATAAAGCCAAATGGCTTGTTATTCTCCATCAAGAATGTATTCTCAGTCTGAGCTCAGTGTAGGAGGTGGGTAAACTTCATCTTCTCTCACAGGGTCCATAAAGACAAGAAGATCATCAATCTTCAATCACAATGACAACCTGGAGTTTGTGCTCAGTGGAGGAAATAATTGACGTTCATCCTCGCTCACCGGGTCTGTGAAGACAAGGGAATCATTATCATCATTCACAATAACATCCTCAGAGTCTGTGCTCAGTGGAGGACTTGGAGGACCTTCGTCCTCTCTCTCTTGTGGTCCATGAAGGCAGCGAGCTGGGGAACTAGCCTAGTCAGTTCTTCTTTCTCCGGCACTTTCCAGGCTGGGTCCAGTGGAGTGACTTAGTGTCAGGTCTTCACACTGAAGGAGGGACAAGTCACATGTCATCAGGTCATTATCGTTTTCTGTATCTCTACATAGCTTTGACCTGAAATGTGATCAGACCTTCATTTGATGTCTAACACTAGATCTAAAGAGAAAACTTTAAGCCATTATAGTTTCTTTACATTCATTTATTAAGCAAAATAATCCAAAATTATGTTATTACATTTAGTTCCAACCTCACAACCTGATTGGTTAAGAAATGTCTAACTGCTGATATTTGTGATAACAGATATCCACAGACACATTGACGACAATTGTAAAGGCTGAGCTCAACAAATGTCCTCATAGGCAAGTTCATTTTAGGCCACCAGTGCAACGCCACCTTGCTGTTATATCCAGAAACAAAAGCAGGGCCAGCTCAAGCCTTTATGGGGCCCTAAGCAGATTGTCATTTCGGGGCTCCCCCATACCACCACCTCAGTATCAGATGCTTCATCATTCCACAGGGAGTGAGATATTATGCAATACGCTGAAGCACCCAGGCCTTTATCGACCACCCAAGTGACGCATATCTGCATTTGCCCAACAGTGGCAGCAGCCAACAGCAGAAATTGATTAATCTAGTATTGCTGTGCCAACTATGAAAATACATTCATATAAGATCTGCTTTTACCTGTGTAATACCATTTCATTTTATTATTCAATGTTATCCTAAAAATATGTATATTTTATAATGTTATTTTGGTGCTTTTGGGGGCCCCCCTGGTGGTGTTAGGACCCTAAGCGGCCGAGTAATTCGAATATGAAGCTGACAGTCAAATATTTTAAATCACTGATAAAATCTGACTCCAACCTCATGACTAGTTTGTAGTCTTCAGCTCAGTAATGCACAAAAGCCTGATTTTTTGGGTTGTTCTGGCTGCTGCACTTGCTCGGATCTCCAAATCGAGGGGCATTACCCACTAGCATATGGAATCTCCTCTACTCGCATCATAACCAGCAATCCGATTGGCTCCTTTTGTTGATGGGCAGGACTTTATCTGTAAACAGACGCGATTTTGAGCGTTATGAGAACTCCTATTCATATTTCTCTGACTGAACTTTTATATATATATATATATATATATATATATATATATATATATATATATATATATATATATATATATATATTGACTGATGCAGTTATACATGCACAGTGTCTGATGCCCCACAAGACCTGCCTGATGCCTTGGAGATGTTCTAACCCAGTCATCTAGAACATCCCAGTGTCTCAGGTTCTTACGGTTGTCCATCTCTCCTGCTTTTAACACCAACATCACCTTCAATACCTGACTCTTCACCCATCCGGGTTGTCCACTGCACATGGGGCCTAGATGGGACCCATGTGAGATTATGGTGGGCTTTCAGAAAGCCTGAGTAATTACCACTACCACCTGTTCTTCTGGGATTTGCAATGTGGTGTATGTCCCCCATTAAGTCTACTATTTACTCCGGACATCGTCATCTTTGCCGGATCAAGCCTGTAGCCTGTTTGTAATGACCTGGTTGCAAATTACAGATATATTAAGCAGTGAATAGGAGGAATTTGGGCATTTTCCAGAGCACATTCATTTTAATTTTTTTAAATATAATGATATTTGCACAGTTCTGTGGCTCTATTCATGCCTCAAAATATTTGAGAGTCTTATAGTCTCATTATTAATTAATTGATTTACTGTTATCATGACCGTTATAGCACCAAAATGTGTTCCAGTACGAGTCAGTGACTCAAACAACCTTCTTCGAGTACCACGTAGAACCTTTTTTAAGAGCTTAGCAAGTCTGCAAACATGCAGAACTGTTGATGTCTCTTGATGTAAAAGTGAAGTGAGGATCTATCTGCTGAACAGATGCTTCAAATCCACCCAGTGCTTTTTAAATACTGAGCATGTCAAGCATGAGTTGAACCAGTGCCAATATGGTGGAGTTTGGCTTTAATTAAAGGCTCTCTTTGCAGTCTTGCCTTTATATCTGCAGATGAGATGCTCTCAGGAATTGGGAGTTGCCCCCCACACTGCGTCTGAACGCAGGGCTGTGTGGAGTGCCCTGTTCACATGCTAATACAGCCTGGCAGAACACGCCTCAAGGACGCAATTGTGCTTTTGAATGAATAGCACATTTTTTCCACGACCTCACAGTGAGCAAAGTGAGGGAGAAGACAGAATGCCTGTGTGTGAAAGCATATGCAAAATATTAGCTCTGACGTTAATGCCTAAGTTCGTAGTACGCAGAGCTGAATACGGACGAGAGCTGCTGTGAAAACTAGCATTGTTGTTGGATCAGGGAGCAGTAACTGCTGAAATCCCAAATGCTGTTGGGTCTGTAGACCTGCTTCTGTGGTCTGACGCTGTACGAAACACTGTACAGAAACCCAACAATGCAGGCTCTGACTGATGCAGTTATCCATACACAGTGTCTGATGCCCCACAAGACCTGCCTGATGCCTTGGAGATGTTCTAACCCAGTCATCTAGAACATCCCAGTGTCTCAGGTTCTTACGGTTGTCCATCTCTCCTGCTTTTAACACCAACATCACCTTCAATACCTGACTGTTCACCCATCCGGTTTGTCCACTGCACATGGGGCCTAGATGGGACCCATGTAAGATTTTGGTGGGCTTTCAGAAAGCCTGAGTAATTACCACTACCACCTGTTCTTCTGGGATTTGCAATGTGGTGTATGTGCCCCACAAAGTCTACTATTTACTTGGGACATTGTCATCTTTGCCCAGGTGTTATTAGGCCTAAGTCTGTAGCCTGTTTGTAATGAACTGGTTGCTAATTTCAGATATATTAAGCAGTGAATAGGAGGAATTTGGCCATTTTCCAGAGCACGTTCATTTTCAGTGTATTTTAGTCTTTAACTCTAAATCATGGTCTTGTTGTCAGGACGAGCATGTATTTTCTGCTTATATATATATATATATATATATATATATATATATATATATATATATATATAATATTATTTAATATATATTAAACCTTTTAAGAAGCTCTAAATACTGCACCAAGTGTTCCAATTTTTAAAGAACCTTTTTCACTACAATATAGAATAATTTTTAAATAATTTCTGTGCAAAGCTCAATTTTATTACTTTCATTCTTTATTTAATTTTATTTTTTAAAGATCTTTTTTTGTGCAGTTTGCCTCTAGTAGTCGGGCTTGGTAATATGACAATTTTATCGAAACATGATACATTTGGTTACTGTGAAACACAACATGCTTTTATGAGAATTTTATGAGATCGTTGACATATAGTCAGAGCTTAAAGAACACTGACCAACTGCATGCTTCATTACTGAGCATGTAATTAGTCCTGTTTCACTGGATGAAGTAGAAAATCAAGGTACAGAGTGTTTGGACAGCATTTAAATTCTGGTGATTTTCGTGTGCCTGACAAAATATTGTGATAAATATCATGCACTGTGAAAATACCTTTAAATATCACGATATAGCATTTTTAGCATATGAAAATCACCCAGCCCTATCTAGAAATGTGTACAAAACCTAGAGTTTAAATGTTGAACTAACGAGCAGCTGTGTTCTGGAAATAATCATAGATGAAAATCCCATCAGTGGCGACAAATCTTAAAAACTGCTATTCAGGGACGCTCCCATACTGAGTACAGTGATTTTCACTTCATTTAATTAAACAGCACTAATTACACTGTTTATAATGAAATGTGTTCGGTCAGTTGGCCAGTGTTCTTTAAGCTCTGACGATATGCTTAGAGAAGCATGAAATACTGTATATAACTATAAAATAGAATAAAATAAAATGTGGCCCAATACAATAAAATATCACCCAGCCGTTTAATATTCAATGCTCTGAGATGATCATCACACAGTAATCCAGCCAGGTCATATCACTGTGTTGTAACGTGGCGCTGAACAGCCTGGTAGTTACCACATCTGTTTCAGCAATGGGTGTAACTTGAAGTAGCTGAATGCATTTATTAAGAGAGGTGTCCACAAATATTTGGACATTTAGGGCCCTATCTTACACCCTGCGCAAGGCATAGCGCAATGCTCGTTGCTATCGTACACCCCTATTTTCACGTCTTCCGCCTACGTTGTTTAAACAGCAGCGCTGCTTGTGAATATATCTACGCTGATGGGCGCGGTGGTCTCGAAATGAGGGGTGTTCAGGTCAGTTTCTGGAGTATTGCTGTGTATCTCAGCAGTGGAAAACACAGCAGGAGCTCCACTGACTGAAAACAGCCTAGACAGACGTTCGTCAGCAGTCAGGCGGTCGTTGCTATCTCGGCAGTGAATTGTCAACACAGGCGTGTGCAGCCCGACACTCGTACACCACCCCCACGCTTTACACCACTGAAATAGCAACCCGCCAAGGTCAGTCTGACCACACCTGGCTCTTAAAGGGAGCGGCGAGTGCTGATTGGTTTATTACTGCATGTTACGCCCAAAAAAACACACCCATGATTCATTAAGAGACTCAGTACATGACTTTTTAGCATTTTGAGCCATGCAAGGTGAACATTTCCCGTCGTTACCATAGCAAAGACACACTGACACGCCCCCTAAATCAAGCTGCGTGGTGCTCGGTTGATGGCTCTCCTAAAAATATCGCTAAAATAGGGCCCCTAGTGTATGTCGCTTCTGTTTGAATGATCTGGCCTCTCTTCAATCATCTCAAAACCATCATGGATCTTTACAGCAGCTTCAAAATGGTTAAATCCATTGGACCACATTGGACTTTTGAATAGCCACCAACGTTACCGTCCCTTTATTCGTCCTACTAAAACAAATAGCCATTCTGGTTTAACCCAAAATAGCATGCTGTCTTCCTCTTTATGCAGCATGCATTGGTTTGATGAAGTAGTTTCCATCTACAGGCTTGATCATGTTTGAGAAGCACGTAATAATGGACACCTAACTGTTGTGCAAAGTAATGGGAAATACACCTGTGTTCTCTGAAAATGCTTAATTTACACAGTTATTGCTTAATAAAGTACTAATCCCACCAGTCTGCTACTATTATCATTATTATCACTATTACCCATGATTACTCTCATTATTCTGACCATCTCTACTAAGCAGTTCTGATCAGAGGAGGACGGGTCGGTCCCCCTTGTGAGTCTTGGTTCCTCCTAAGGTTTCTTCTTCCAGCTCTGAGGGAGGTTCTCCTTGCCACTGGTATCTTTGGTTGCTCACTGGGGGTCTTAGGATTTTAGGTCTTGTTGATCTCCTGTCCAATCAAGTTTGATTTAATTTGGTTAATAAGCAGCAGGGCGTTATAATGCCCCAATATGCTAAAGGGTTACGGGACTCGAGACTGGGTGTAAATAAATAAATATTATAATATTTGGACACTTTACTTCTTGATTAAATTGTTGGGGCCTGAGGTTTAAATGTCTGCTGTTTTAACAGAGGAATGAAGGAGGCGTGCGGGCATTGCTGGAGCAGGCAGACGAGGCGGCGGAGGAGAAGCAGGGAGAGGAACGAGTGTATGAGGCCATGGCGCTCTCTCTCAGTGAAGCCTGGACCACGCTGATCGGCCACCTGGAGAAACGACGGACACTACTGCTGCTGACCTGCCAGTTCTACGACCACGCTCTGGAGGTGAGATGGAGAGAGGGAGATAGAGATGGAGAAAGGAGTTTATTCCTTCAGTGTTTAAAATCCCAGGACAGCAAGGAAAATACAGAACTACAGTATATGGACAAAAGTATTGGGACACCTGTTCATTCATTCATTATTTCTTCTGAAATCAAGGGTATTAAAAAGAGTTGATCCTGCTTTTGTTGGAGTAGCTGTCTCTACTGTCCAGAGAAGAAGGCTTTCTGCTAGATTTTGGAGGAGGAGCATTGCTGTGAGGATTTGATTGCATTCAAAGTCACCTCATTCCCAACTCCCCGACACATGCCAAAAGTACTGGATGGAGCTCCACCATCCATCATTCCAGAGAACACAGTTCTTCCACTGCTCCACAGCTCCTCAATGCTGGGGGGCTTTATATACACCCCTCTACTAGCCCACGCCTGGCATTAGGCAGCATGTGTGAGTGTGACATTGTTCTGATCAATATTTAGTTTTGTAGTTTGGCGGTCCTGCTCTGTTTTTTCAGCCTAGGTCTGACTGCACTATGTGTGTGTGTGTGTGTGTGTGTGTGTGTGTGTGTGTGATAACAGCGCTGTGTGTGTGTTTAGCCTGTCTATAAAGCAGCAGCTGTTTCCTCTAATGTGCTTCTGAAGGAGATCTGAGGAGTGTGTGTGTGTGTGTGTGTGTGTGTGTGTGTGTGTGTGTGTGTGTCAGAGTCAGAGCAGGGCTTTGATATCACTGTCTGAGGTTCACTCTCCGCTCCTGAATCTCAGATAAAGGGCCGGGCTGAGGTCGCTCCTCTCTGTGTGGAGTGAGAGAGTAAACAGGGGTGTGTGGAGGGAGGAAGTGTGTGTGGAGGGAGGAAGTGTGTGTGGAGGGAGGAAGTGTGTGTGGAGGGGGGAAGTGTGTGTGGTGTTGGGTTTACTGAGCTGCTAAAACACGGAAAACGCTCCGACAGCACCATTTTCATTACTGTGTTTGTGTAACGGAGCCGGCAGGGTGGTGTTCTGTAATCGGGTGGGGATGGGGGCTTTCAGGGCCTTTTTAGCCTTAACAGAGCTGCTTTTGTTGGAGTAACTGTCTCTACTGTCCAGGGAAGAAGGTTTTCTACTAGATGGAGGAGCATTGCTGTGAGGATTTGATTGCATTCAGTGACATTCAGGCCCTTCACCCTCTTTACTCCCTGGGTGCCACAGCAATGGCTGCCCACCGATCCGGCCATGTGTGTTCACTGTCCACTGTGTGTGTGTTTGATCACTGGACGGGTGGGTTAAAGGCGGAGGCTGACAAATAGTGAATATGGTTGTCCTGCCTTGTCTTACTGGTTCTAGTGTGAATTGTCCTTCAATTACTTTTCATTACTTAGCTACATTGCTACATTGGCCTCATGGCTCCGACACCAAAAAAGTCCTGGATGATCCATTTCATTTGGGATAAGTGAAAAATGCACTAATTAGATTGTTTGCTGAACATTTCAATCACTTGATGGGATTAAACACCATTACGGTCTCTGTCAGTGGAGATATTGATCACCCTGTCTCATATACAGCTATACTCTTTCTCTGCCTGCAGTTTGCCATCAAGATTGATGAAGCCGAGGAGCTGCAGAGTGCTGGCCAAGAGCTGACCAAGGCTGACCGCTCGACTGAGCTGATGCAGAAATACAGCACCATGAAGAAAGGTGAGGGATGCTCCAGTCTCATTGTATTTTGTCACTTGATGCCTGAGAGGTGAGCATGAGTGTGTGAGACGTTTGTGAGACGTGTGTGAGACGTGTGTGAGACGTGGGGATTCTTCAAACCCAGGCGCAATACACTATATGTCCAAATGTTTATGGACACCCCTGCTAATAAATGTGTTCAGCTACTTTAAGTTGCAGCCATTGCTGACACAGATGTGCAAATGCACACACACACACACCTGTAGAGAAGTATTGCCAATAGAATAGGACTCTCTGGAGCAGATAAACATGACCCTACTGGCACCATGCTTCCTAATGTCAGGCGTGGGCTAGTAGAGGGGTATAAAGCCCCCCAGCATTAAACAGTGGAGCAGTGGAAGAACTGTGCTCTTTGGAATGATGAATGATGATGCGCTACTCAAATTTTTTGGGATGAGTTGGGGAGCTGGGGATGAGTTGAAGTGGTAATCATCCAACATCCTTACCTCTCTAATGTTCTTGTCGCTGAATGCAATCAAATTCTCATAGCAATGCTCCTCCAAAATCTGGTAGAAAGTCTTTTTCCTTGGACAGCAGAGACAGATCAACTCTTTTTTTAATACCATTGATTTCAGATGAAACAGTGAAAGTGAATAAGCAGGTGTCCTAATACTTTTGTCCACTGACTTGAGGTTCTTTCAACCTTCCCTGCTCCCATGCATGTCGTCCAGGTTGGACATGCTGGTCGTCCAGTATGGTTTTGCTGGTCAAACTGGTCGACCAGCATTGTCAAGCTTGGTCATACTGGTGGTCATGCATCTCAAAAAGCTCCTCTTAACAGGCAGTGTAGATAACAGCCCAGTCCACCCAGGTCCTTCGGCGCTGACCTCATGCTGCTGACATTAGTCTTTGTAGTTTTTGTAATGGTTGAACAGTGTCTCTCAGCGCTGACCCTGTCTGTTCTCCGGTCCGGTTATCTCCAAATGCCAGACACACTGTACATCCTGTACTCTTTCCCCTGGAACACGTCTGCCTGTCATCTCTCTCAGATGGAAATATTTATTAATCCAAACCCACGCTGACAGATCTGGCCTGTAATAAAGATGAAATGTCATAACAATACGTCATGTGGACACGAGGCTAATGGACCAAATCTCACTTTCTCCACACGTTCAGACTGGAATATTAGACTCCTCCAGTGAAACCGATCAATCAAACAGTATCTAAACCAATGTGTGTGTGTGTGTGTGTGTGTGTGTGTGTGTGTGTGGGTGCAGTACACTACAGTTAATGTTATTTCCTGGTATTTACATTCTAGTATTTTCCAGTACTTTCAGAGGTGACTGCACTTTGCCTCACGCCTTTTGATGTTTTCCCTTATTTATTTTAATAATGTATTAAATTATGTATTAAATTATGTATTTAAATATTTTTTACAAGAATTTATAAAAAAGCTTTTTACTGTTCGTGTGAAAACTGATTTCTACAAAGTAAAGTCAGTTAAAAATATCTATATACTGTAAAATAAATATTCACCCCCTTCAAAGTGACGGACCTATAGTGGGCCAAAATAGCATTTAGTCAGCCACTGATTGTGCAAGTTCTCCTACTTAGAAAGATGAGAGAGGTCTGTAATTTTCATCATAGGTACACTTCACCTATGAGAGACAAAATGAGAACAATACATTTTTTTAAAGAATTTATTTGTAAATAATGGTGGAAAATAAGTATTTGGTCGCCCAAAAACAAGCCAGATTTCTGTCTGTCACAGACCTGTAACTTCTTCGTTAAGAAGCTCTTCTATCCTCCCCTCGTTACCTGTATTAGTGGCACCTGTTGACCTTGTTATCTGTGTAAAAGACACTTGTCCACAGCCTCAAACAGTCAGACTCCAAACTTAACCATGGCCAAGACCAAAGAGCTGTCGAAGGACACCGGGAAGAAAATTGTAGACCTGCACCAGGCTGGGAAGACTGAATCTACACTAGGCAAGCAGGCAGTTGGTGCTGGTAGGCTCACAGTGCAGTGAATGTGTCTCAGGTGATTGTAGTGTAAAGACTCCTGTCTGGAAGGTCCAGGCACTGGTTAATCTGTATTTCAGGCTACTATTACACCATGAAGACCACAGAGCCACAGAGCACAGCACACTCTGAGGAAAGGCTATCGGAGAGTTGAAGTCTAGGGTGCTCAGTTAAATCCAACATTAGGAAATGGAAGGAATATGGCACATGTGTAAATCTGCCTGGGTGCTTTGTATAGACACTGTAGCTGTAAATAATGGAAGCTCACAGTAATGCCTGCATTCCTAACGTGCCTCTAGTCCTCTAACAGACTTAACAGGCAGGAATTTATCTCCTCAGTAAATCAGTGATATTAGAATAATCACTAATAATAACACTCTTACAGAAAGTGGTGGTGGTTCTCCATCACTGTGTTCACCATTAGAACATCTCCAAAGTTCTCCTCTCTCATGGAGTCTAGTATTATTTAGAGTTCTCCTCAGATCAACACCTGGTTTGGTGGTAAATCAGGGCTTAATGATGGTAAATCAGGTGAGCTGCTGCTGCCTGGACTGGGGGGCATCCAGGAGGAACCTGGAGGAACCGAGCTCTGTTCTTCAGACTAGCTCACCGACAAGATCTCACTACTTTCTTTCTTCAGAATGAGAAGCTCTTGTTTCTCCTTTTTACTGGATTTATGTTCACCTGCTTTATCAGTTATGATGAGATCTGGAGCTTCTACAGTGGATGGTGTACTTGGTGGCTAAAATTGTATAAAATTATGATTTGTCTGCTTACTGCTCTACTTACTCCTACACCCAGGACTGCTGGAGAAGTCCATGCTGGTGCTGAACAAAAGTTACGAGCTGCTGGACTTCCTGAAGGGTTTTCAGGATGAAGCGGCCCTGCAGTATGGAGGGGGCAGGCTGGGTGCTCGCAACAGCCAAAGGAAAGTGGAGGGCCTGCTGGAGCTCCTGCAGGACCGACGCAGGCAGGTCGACCAACGCATGGCCCAGCAGATTCATGACCTGGAGCTCGTGCACAAGATCTGCCAGTGGGAGAGGCAGGAACAAGAGGTAAGTCTCTCTGGGGTTTGAGGACTTTGCATTTTGGCACAGTTTAGTAACAAAAAGATTTGGTGATTTAGTTCGGGTGTTTTAATCATCGCACACTTTGATTGCTCCTTATTAGCTCATCTAAAATTCTGAACTTCTAAACATTAAAATTTAATAACCTGTATTTTCTCAGCAGAAGAGATTTTTTACTGTGATGTGGATTTGATAAAAACTACAATCAAGAGTACAGTTAATACAGATACAGTCAGTAGAATGTGAATGTAACTAGTATATAACAACTTCAATATCAAATAAAATTAAGAATAAAATAATGAATAATAATAATATAAAATAATATAAAATAATTATAAATATAAATATGATAAATAAATAATAATAAAAATAAATAAATAAATAATTAAAATATTAAATAAAAAATAAATAAAATATATTTCAACATCTAAATACAATAAATGATGTAATTAGACACTTTATGCATAAATAATTGTAATGAAAATAAATATAAAAATGTAAAATATTATTTTTAATATAAATAAAAAACATATTAAAAAATAATGTAACAAATCAAAATTTATATATAGATTTTAAATAGATGCCATACTTGAAAATATGGAATTATCTAATATCCAAATATTTTTGTCCTTAAAAAACATTGAAAAATTGAAATAACAGTACAAACATACAATATCAGTCAAAAATCTGGACACATCTGGTTGAATGTGTGATGATCATCACTTGATTCAACTGCTAGGGTGACCCACAGGTATTGACCGTAGATAGGATGTTGTGGGGCTTTCAAGTAGGCCTAAGTCGTAGGTTGAAGTGGGAGGAGATGATCGGGTCATATAGGCTATTAAGGCTATTTACTGTTTTTGCTAAATGAGTAAATGTGTGTGTATTAATGTACAATAACATGAAGTGTAGCTGCAGGGTTCGAGAGGTATTTTCACCCTCACACACACACACACACACACACACACACAGTCCTACAACTTAGACCTCTTTGAAACCCCCCAGCCACGACATCCTACGACAACTATGGTGGATACGTGTTTGGCCCCTAGCCTTCAAGATCAGGTGTTTATAAGCTGATGATCAGCACACATTCAACTAGGTAGGTTGAAACTATATCGTCATGGTCATGACATCTCCAAAATGGCAATTTTACAACTTTCAAAGGAAGTCAATGTAATTTTCATTTTGGAGCATTTCTATTGGTCCGTTCATCATGACATTCTGATACTGTGTAAAGACCACCTGTCAGACTGACATTATGTCTAAACGTGAAAAATGAGAATGAAAAAAAATGGAGATACAAGGTATTTGCACGTACTAAATGTACAGCAGAACAGTAACGCTCTAAGCTTCTAGCCGTTCACCTGCTAATGTGTGGTTCCTGAAGGCATGTGGGCGTTTATCCAGGAGGAGACACGCTGAAATGACAGCAGAGTAGAGCTCTACTGAGTTGGCAGAGTTCCAGGAAGGTGCCTCATATTGCCGTCTGTCTCTCAGCCGCTGAAATAGAGTCACGAGACATGGAGTCAAAGTCTCAGCATAGCCGTCATGCCAAGCGTTTTCACACTATAAATAAAGCCGAGTCAGGGGAAGCATTCAGTTTAGCCTTTACTGTGTGTCTGGGTAATCACACATACGTGGTTCTGACACTGTGTGACACACTGCTATTAAATACACATGGACTGAATTCTGTTGCACAGATTAAAGCAGTAATGGTTGGTTATTTTCCAAAGATGATTTCTGGATTATTTTGGGTGTTTCAGCATCGGTACGCTCATTAAAATATGCTGAGAAATTCAAAAATTCTAAACTTCTAATCTTTAAAATTTAAAAACAACCACCTAGGAAACCATAGCAATAGCATGCCTTTTTAACCACCTAGAAACAACCTGGCAAGCACTTGGCAAGTAACATTCTGACTACTGACTACTTGTCAACACCCAAGCAACCACCAGACATACCATAGCAACTGCATTTTTAAACAGCTAGTGACACCCTGGCAACCACTGGGCAACACTGTAGCAACTACTCATGATACCATAGCAACCGCCAAGCAACAACCATGAGTGCAACTACTTGGCAACACCACAGCAACCATCTAGAAAACCATAGTGACACCATAGCAACCACCTTTTAAAACAGCTAGTGACACCCAGGCAACCACTGGGCAACACTATAGCAATCACCTAGTAACAATGAAGCAAGCCACACCATATCAACCACCTGATATACCATAGCAACTATCACCCACCTAGCAACAACCTGGCAACCACTTGGCAACACCACAGCAACCATTTAGGATACCATGGTGACACCATAGCAACCACCAAGTAACGCTATAGCAACCACCAAACAATGGCATAGCAACCACCTTAGCAACCTCTTAGGATAAAAGCAGTTTTATACCTGTGATCTTTTGCTTGGATGTGGAAAACACTTAAGCTGTGCAACAGTTCTGCAAGTTCTTCAGGAAATGAGTTTTTCAGTGATGGTGTCATCTGTGCAGAATATAGTTATTCTAAATAATTCAGTGATATGAGAAACTAGTTTATTTGGTAATTATATGCTAATTCAGGCGTCGGGGAGAATGTGAGCTCGAGGGTAAGACTGTTCTGCAGGTCATAATCATCTGTCTAAATGTACATTAATGCCTGAGCTTCGTTATTAATATGATGCTTTAATTGACCAAGAAACTGCAGCTCTATTTCAGACTGAGGGATAATATCGCTGCTGTCCAATGAAAACCATGTATCTCCATGTTGTCTGTTTTTAGTTTTAGATTAAGTTTGAACCCTGTAGCTGCTCTGTGCACTGTGACCAATAGAAACACTCTAAATTACCTGGAATAAGGGATTTTTTACATTGACTTCCATTCAGAGTTAAGATCATTTTTGCCTTCTTCTGTAAAATCAACGTTATAGAGACACCTGTTTGTCATTGGCAGCGATATGATGCATTATTCTGAAGATAAAGAGTTGCTAAGGCTGTTAATGCTGTTAATTCTGACACCTCACCTATATCACTGGGTAACATAAATGAGGAGCTGTATTATCAATACAGACTAATAACGCTATATGCTTTTATTAATATCCTGCAATGTTCCAATAATAGTGGTCCTATTGATTCTGCTTAAAAATAGTAGGCAGTTGGCCTCATAAATAAACAGAAGCGAATGGATATGGCTGTTGTCCTGCAAGACCCTTGTGTAATAATACTTGCTTATAATGCAGCTTAAAATAATGAAAGTGGCCAGTGAATGTACGCATACAATCAAACAAATAAAAAAAGCACATATATTAGCCTAACAAAATCTAAGAAATGTTATGCAGACCAAAATGTTTTAACCAGGGCAAACAGTTGATATGACATACCTGCAGATACACTACATGGACAAAAGTATTGGGACACATGCTCGTTGTTGTTTTTTTCTGAAATCAAGGCTCCTAAAAAGAGTTTATCCTGCTTTTGTTGGAGTAGCTGTCAGTAGCTGTTTTGGAGAAGCATTGCTGTGAGGATTTGATTGCATTCAAAGCGACAAGAGCATCAGTGAGCTCAGGACGTTGGACCCCAATTCCCCCATCATTAATTCCAGAGAACACAGTTCTTCCACTGCTCCACAGCTCAATGCTGGGGGGCTTCATACCCCTCTAGCCCACGCCTGGCATTGCCAATAGTGGTACCAATAGGCTGCTGTTGATCTGCTCCAGAGAGTTCTATTCTATTGGCAGTACTTCACTACAGGGACTAGACAAGTTGTTTCTATGTGTGTGTTTGTGTGCATTTGCACATCTGCATCAGCAATTGATGCAACTTAAACTAACTGAATGCATTTATTAGAAGGGGTGTCCACAAACATTTGGCCATTTAGTGTTGGCTACTGCCAGAAGCTCCAACCTAAAAGACGGGAGGCAAAATGCTGGGGATTTCAGACAGACGGTGCAGTGATGGTGCAGTATTCACTCATTTTACTCAACGTTTACTGCATTTACCTGCAGGTCAGCCGCTGGTTCACGGAGAACACTGACCTGTACTTGGAGAAGAATCAGCTGGGTTCTTCACTCTCTGAGAGCGAAGAGTTACTGAAGGAGTATAAAGAGTTTGAACTCAAAGCCAAGGTAAGATTGAATGTTTTATGAGGACTTTTACGAGCAGTTTAATGACCAAAGTGAGTAAATACAGATGAAGGATAATCATCTCTGGGAAGACTGAGGTTCCCAAGGCTCTTTGTGCATTCCTCATTTAAGTCCTGCAGATAAAAAGATGATTAAAAACTGATGTCCGTTTATCATTGCTGCTCATTTTATTCCTTTTTTTGAAGTTATTAATGGCTTACATTCAGCTGAGCCAAGACACTGCTGAGACTGAAGTCAGCCCAAAGTGCACCATCAGCTGGTAACTGACCACAGTCCTCCAAACTCTTGTATAACTTAGTCACCTCGGCCATATAGGAGCAGACTGTATCCATCTGTTTCTCTGCAGACTCTGTTAGTTAGCCTCCTTTCACCCTGTTCTTCAGTGGTCAGGACCCCACAGGGCTGTAGTATTCGGGTGGTGGGTCATTCTCAGCACTGCAGTGACACTGACTGACGTGTGGCGTTGGTGGTACGAGTGGATCAGACACAGCAGACTATTCTCTTATATATATGTAGCATATTTGCTAGCACTGTCCCATTTCTGTCCACTCTGTCCACTCAGAAGAGTATTAACAGTTATGCCCTTGACTGTGCAGGACTGGGGAGTGCTGGTTGAGCGGTTGGTTCAGCAGGCTTCTGAGCTGCTGTCCTCTTCAGGTAGCTCCTCCAAGCTTGAGGCTCTTTCGGAGAAAAGCCGGAACCTCTCTGCCACACAAGAGCATTTCTGGAACCTGCTGACGGGCCGGCGGGGAAACTTGCAGGAGAGCAACAGCTTCTTCAGCAGCGCTAATAAAGTAAGGAAGGTGGCAAAACATGGCCACTGTTGAAAGTATAAGTTCCTTAAGGAACTTTTAGAGGTTCTTCAGTTTGAAACTGTGCAGGAACCTCTTAAGGTGCTTTGAGGAACCTTCTAGGAGCATGTTTTCTTCTAACAACAGACTCAAACTGAGATGCAGAATCAATCAAAATGTCCATTTCAACTGGGGATGGGACAACAGAGAGGCAAACTCAGAGGCAGAACCAATAAAATAATTGATTTTGGCTGATTAGAAACCATTTGAAGTAAAGAAGGTGGCAAAACATGGCCACTGTTAAAAGTATAAGTTCCTTAAGGACCTTATAGGGGTTCTTCGGTTTGAAACTGTGGAGGAACCTCTTAAGGACCCTTTGAGAGGAGCCCTATTCTTCTCAAAACCTTTTCTTGAAGGTTCCTCAAAGCATCTTAAGAGGTTCCAAGTTGTTTCAAATTGAAGAACCCCCAAAAACTAGACTCAAACTAAGATGCAGAACCAAATCAGATTATTGATTTCAGCTGGGGGTGGGACAACAGAGAGTCAAACTCAGAGGCAGAACCAATCAGATTATTGAATTTGGCTAATGAAAAACCACATGAACCCAAAGGGATATGTATGTCCAGAATTTCTTGCCTCAAAATGACATATGATAATGACATAATATTATATATATATATATATATATATATATATATATATATATATATATATATATATATATATATATAATTATATTAATATTAATATAATTAATATTAATATTATAATTATATTTATTTTCTCTCTCTCTCTCTCTCTCTCTCTCTCTCTCTCTCTCTCTCTCTATATATATATATATATATATATATATATATATATATATATATATATATTTTAGTAATAATAAATACTAGAACCATTTATACAGTTTTCTAAACTATATAAACTATAGTTATAGTTACACTGAATAGTTAGTAAATGCTGAATAGGTCCTAATATTTATATATATACATACATATATATATATATATATATATATATATATATATATATATATATATGAGTGAGAGAGAGATCTATTTAATATAAAATATGTAATTACATTTCTTTTATTTTTGTTTAGAATTTTTAAATCCACAATATTATTATTATTATTATTATTATTATTATTATTATTATTATTAAGAATATTATTATTATTAATATTATTATTGAGAATTTCCCCACTGTGGGACTAATAAAGGACTATCTTATTATTGGGTAGAAATAAGCAAACATGGTAAATAAAAAATAAATAAATAAACAATCAAACCAATAAATTATATATATATATATATATATATATATATATATATATATATATATATATATATATATATATATAATTAATTTTATTATTTTTTAAATAATAATAAATAGTAGAACCATTTATACAGTTTTCTAAACTATAGTTATAGTTAAACTGAATAGTTAGTAGTTGCTGAATAGGGCCTAATATTTAATAACACTTTCAGCCCACCGGCGAATCATAGGCTTTTTACGGGGTTTCATACTTTTTAATTTCAATTTCCAGACACTAATGCATTAATCTTTTGTCTTCTTTTACTCAAGTGCTTCTCCCACCACTGGCAGCAGTAAACAGAGCTCTCAGTGCAGTGTTTGCTTTGGTGCACTGCCCTCTAGTGAATACAGCTAGGATTTCATGTGCAGTGCCTCTACACACCCTGCCGTTTCAGCAGAGGAGAGGGGTCTGCATTATTAAGGCTGATCATGTAGGTGTCAAGTTGAGCAAGAAGCAGATTGAACCTTTGATTGCTCTGCGGTATACTTCCTCCTCCTCCTCCTTTGTGTTTCACCTCCATTGTGCAGCATTTAAAGAAGATCACTGAGATGTCTCTGCCAGTGTGGTGATGTTTTCTTCTGGACATTTTTTGCCTCAGAGCCCGTCTGATAGTAGGCATTGTCACCCAGCAGGACACAGCTTTGTTCTGTTGTGTCAGGCTCTGAGATATGGATCATTGAAGTTTGGGTTGTGTTCTATATATGCTGCTCTTTGTGCTTTTCAGTCGTTTGAAGTGTTGGCAGCCATTGAGAGCAGCATAAAGGGTTTGAAGACTCAGACTGTGCCTTTACCTGAGCTGGCGAAGAAGCACGAGGAGCTTCATCGCGGCATCAAAGACGCCGCTGCCGATCCGCTTCTCAGAGGCCAGCTTATACTTCAGAAACTCAGCACACAAAGGTGAAAAGCTCCAGTAGTGATTACAAGGCCGCAAACCACGGACTGCCATCCAACAGTTTGCAATAGTATTAAGCCAGTGATGTTAATAAAGGTGTAATATTTTAAATAAAAAAATATTTTTTAAATCAAATATCTGAGAGAAATATTACGATTTTTTAGATTAATTATTAATTAAAAAATGTGTCCAGAATAAGGAATAAGGAAACACTGTAATAATTTCAATATCCTTTGTGACCCTCGTGTTAAAATAGGGGGGTGAATGGGGGTGAACAGTAAATTGCTGTAAATCAGGGCTGTCTAACATGAGGTTCTAAAGGTTCTAATCTGGTCAAATCAATTTGGTATCCATATTCTAAACATATATATTTTTAATAAGTTCAGCAGCTTATTGTAAAAAAAACAATACACTTTCCAAACCACATTAAGACTGAGCTGTTGCCATTAACCCAATAAGGGCCAATCAGAATGGCCATTTCAGATTGGAGGTGGGACAACTGACAGTCGTACTAAGAGGTCATCAGAATCAACATCTTCATTACAGCTGGGAGGTGGGACAACAGTGTCAAACTGGGAGACAGAACCAATCAGATTCTCTATTTCAGCTGGGAGGTGGGACAACAGTGTCAAACTGGGAGGCAGAACCAATCAGATTCTCTATTTCAGCTGGGAGGTGGGACAACAGTGTCAAACTGGGAGGCAGAACCAATCAGATTCTTGGTTTTAGCTGGGGGGGGGCGTAATCAAACTGGGAGGCAGAACCAATCGGGAGCTCCATTATAGCTGAGGGTGAGACAACAGAGTCAAACTGGGAGGCAGAACCAATCGGGAGCTCCATTATAGCTGAGGGTGAGACAACAGAGTCAAACTGGGAGGCAGAACCAATCAGATTCTTGATTTTAGCTGGGGGGAGGGGCAACAGAGTAAAAACTGGGAGGCAGAACCAATCAGATTCTTGATTTTAGCGAGGGAAGGGACAACAGAGTCAAACTGAGAGTCAGAACCAATCAGATTCTTGATTTTAGCTAGGGGGGTGGGACAACATAATCAAACTGGGAAACAGAACCAATCGGAAGCATCAATTATAGCTGGGGGTGGGACAACAGAGTCAAACTGAGAGTCAGAACCAATCAGATTCTTGATTTTAGCTAGGGGGAGGGACAACAGAATCAATCTCAAAGTCACCCTAACTCACAAAAATATAAAAAATATGTAATATAAAGATAACTATGTTATTAAAATGTTATTACACTATAGCTCAGAGGCAGCTCGTAGAGCTGGACATTAGCTTGACTAACTGAGGACATCGTGCTTCTTCTCTACAGAAGGGGACACAGTGTCAAGTTGTCCAATAAAATTAGTCCATGACATTGGAGACGGTCATAGCCCTTCCAAAGCGTTCTTGTATGAGGGTTTGGAGATGTGACCTAAATTAGAAGTAGGTTTGTTTTGCTATATACGTCTTCACTGGTGCTTCACGCTCGTGTTTTTGCATGGCAGTGCCCAAGTTGGAGGTGTGCAAAGGATGCTGGGATATCTCAGAGAGCGGGTGGATGGGCTGAGCCAGCAGTGTCAGGCCTACAGGGAGCTGGCAGGGAAGAGGCAGCAGCTGCTGACCTCATTCGAAGACCTGGAGGACAAGGTACAGAAGAAAAACGATTACACCTCAGGTCTTTTAGTTCTGTTCATATCGACTGAATTCTGCTGAAACACATACAGTACTGTGCAAGCGTCTTACACCCACACTAAAATAAATAAATAACTAAATAAATAACATTAATAAATAAAAATTAAAATAAATTAAAAAAAATAAAAAATTATGATGTTTAAGAACCATGTTTGTAATGGAGATGTGGGAGGAACCATTTAAAGATCTAAAAATCTTCACATGATCTTTTTAACCAGCTTAGGTTCTTTATTCCTATTGATTAGTGGTATAATGAATAACATGGTTCAGATCAGATCACGGTTTTAGAGTCACTGATCAGATCACTGATTGGATTTCAGCAAAAAAAGGAAAAAGGGAGACAAAACATGAGAGAGTTATTTGGCTTGAAAGTGTTGTGTTAATTGTTTGTATATAAGTGACTTATTTTGACACGGTCTGTTTGTTCGTTTGTATTAGTGACTTTTATTCTGACATTGACTTTATTTGTATTAGCGACTTATTTGGATACAGTTTGGTGTTTTTTGCATTAGTTACTTTTTGGTTGTTTGTAGGAATAATTACTAATTTTGATACAGTCTATTTATTCGTTTGGATTAGTGACTTTTATTTTGACAATCAGTTTGTTAGTTTGTATTAGTTACTTATTTTGATATGATCTGTTTATTAATTTGTGTTAGTGAATCTTATTTTGACATTGACTTCATTTGTATTAGCGACGTATTTGGATACAGTTTGTTTGCATTAGTGACTTATTTTCATATGGTCTGGTTGTTTGTGTTAATAATTTTATTTTGATACTGTTAGTTTGTTTGTCTTAGTGACTTATTTTGATACAATCTGTTTAGTCATTTGTATTAGTGACTTTTATTTGGACACGGTTTGTTAGTTTATATTAGTGACATTTTGAAAATCAGTTTGTAAGTTTGTATTAGTGACTTGTAATTAGACAAAATCAGTTTGTTAGTTTTTATTAGTGACTTTAATTTTGATAATCAGTTTATTCGTTTGTCTTAGTGACTTTTATTTTAATACGGTCTGTTTGTATTACTGATATATTTTGACACAGATTGTATTAGTGACTCTTATTTGTACTCAGGGAATTATTACTGTAAGACGTAGCAGCGGCAGTAGGACAGGATTCCACACTGTTATGGTTAAACTTTGGTGATTAATCTGCAGTTCATGTCCGTCCCGAACCGCCAGGGGTGATCTGTTACACCACTTCTATTGACCACCATGAAAATGAAAAAACTAATTCTGTCTGATCTCGACTGTAGCCCAAAACATTCTGTCTGATCTCGACTGTAACCCAAACAAATTCTGTCTGATCTTGACTGTAGTTCAGCAAAAGTCTGTCTTAACTTAACTATAACTCACCAAAATTTGTCTGATCTCGACTGTAGCCCAAAACATTCTGTCTGATCTCGACTGTAGCCCAAAACATTCTGTCTGATCTCGACTGTAGCCCAAAACATTCTGTCTGATCTCAACTGTAGTTTAACAAAAGTCTGTCTGAACTTAACTATAACTCTGTCTGACCTCGACTGAAATTCAACAAGGTTCTGTCTGATCTCGACTGTAGTCCAAAACATTCTGTCTAAAGCCGACTGTAACCCAAACAATCTCATCTGTCACCAAACAAAATTACAGCTTATTTTATTTTATTATGAAAAGAATGCATTCATATCCGCTGATCTACTCTGAAGAGCTGGTTTATTTATTTATTTGTTTATTTATTTATTTTGTTTATGACTGTGACAACTGTGCTACAATGTGACTGTAGTTCTACACCTACTTTAAGTACGCTGTCTCAGGTGGACTACGCCTCTTGCACAGTGCTGTATTTATATCTCAGGGGTTTGATTTTGAAGGCTACGGTTTTTAGCAGCAATATGTCGTAATAGACGTCAGTAATATTTCTATAGTTGGCTTTATGGACATTCCTCCAGCTGAAGTATAATCTGTAATTTGAGTTTCTCTTTACGGCTGGAGGTTTGTGGTTTTGGGCCTGGTGTCCCAAACGTCTTGTAGCATAATGAGCATCATTATGTGGGAGAGTGAAGGTCATTTCGCTCAGTGCCTGCCATGTAAACAGCCTGGGCCATATTTAATAGTACCCCAGAACTGCAGTAAACGAGAGAAAGGGATAAATGACCGTCACACTTCTGTCACCTTGAATACAAAAGAAATCTAATTAAAGTGTGGAAAGTTTAGAAAGAATAAATTGCCTGTAGTTATTGAAAGTAAGGCCAGTTTTCAGCTGAAAGAAGCTCATTGATTAATGAACAGGAGAAACGTATGATTGGTCCTTGGATGCTAATAATAAACGTTTTTTATTACGATATTTTACCAAGTTGTAACCCAATATAAAAAGTGTGAGGGCCAAAATGTGATGCTCATTTGCATTTATTTCAGAAGATATGACTGCCAGTGTATCTGGGTGGGCCATAAAATTAGACCTGGCTGTGGCGCTGATTGTTATGCTTTGGGAAAGAGTGTAAAGCAGTGAGTGCTGCTGGGAAGCTGCACCTCTGAGCACACTCATTAAATATACTGTGGACTGTAGAGACTGTATGTCTGCTTTTTTCAGATCACTGTCTGGATTCAGAGCAGTAACAGTGTTCTGGCCAGCAGCACACAGCCCGGTTCCTCCCTCTCCGAGGCCCAGGATACACTCAACAAACACCTGGAGCTCTCCACACACATGCAGGTAGGCTGTACTGTCTGAACTAGGCTGTAGCCCAAAACATTCTGTCTGATCTCGACTGTAACCCAAACAATTATGTCTGATCTCGTCTGTAACCTAAAGAAATTTGTCTGATCTCATCTGTCACCAAACAAAAGTCTGTCTGAACCTAACTATAACTCACAAAAATCTGATCTTGACAAATTCTGTCTGATCTCGACTGTAGCCCAAACAATTATGTCTGATCTCGTCTGTAACCTAAAGGAATTTGTCTGATCTCATCTGTCACCAAACAAAAGTCTGTCTGAACTTAACTATAATTCACAAAAATCTGATCTTGACTGAAATTCTGTCTGATCTTGACTGTAGCCCAAAACATTCTGTCTGATCCCGACTGTAACCCAACAGAAGTTTGTCTGAACTCAACTACAACCCAGTCCTGTCCGAACTCCAATGTAACCCAAAAGATTATGTCTAATCTCAACTGTAGCCTAACACAATTGTCTGATCTCGACTTTAGCCCAACAGAACTCTGTCTGAACCTGACTGTATCCCAAAACAATTCTGTCTGATCTCCACTGTAGCCCAACAAAATTCTGTCTGATCTCGGCTGTTGCCAATCAAAATTCTATCTGATCTTGACTGTTGCCCAATACAATTCTGTCTGAACCTGACTGTTACCAACACAATTCTATCTGATCCTGACTTTAACCCAACACAATTCTGTCTGATCTCCACTGTAGCCCACAAATGTCTGCCTGATCTTGACTATAATCCAACAAAATTCAAACAAAAGTCTGATCTCAACTGAAATCTAATCTCAATTGTAGCCCAACAAAAAATTTGTCTGATCTCGATTGTAGTCCAACAAAAGTCAGTCTGATAAAAGATGAAGCAAGAGATTTTTGGCTTTGGCACAATTTCTGCCAAATAACAGGAGACTCGTAAAATACGCCGTAAATAAATAGTAAGCAGAAACTCAGGTGTGTTGTTTACCTGCAGGGTGTAGTAAAGGAGCTGGAGATCGCTGAAGGAATTGTTGGTGAGGTGAGGAAGCTGGAGTGCTCTAGTGCAGTGGAGCTTACTAACAGGGCGTCCCTGCTGAGAGAGCAGCTGCAGAACCTTCAGAGGAACATCACAGTGCGAGTGGAGACCCTCAGGCCCTATGTTAGCTTCTTACACTCTGCTGACGAGGTACGTGCAGTGCTTGTCATCTGAAGACGATTCTGAAGATGGCTCTTTCCAAGGCTGTTGTCAGTAAAGTCAGTAATGCTGTGTTACTCACTTTCCCCAGGCTGAAGAGCAGGTTAAGGTGCTGGATTGCTATAGGAACAGGCCAGAGACGGAGGAGGAGAATGAAGAAGCAGGTGCTACAGTAAAGGAAGTGATGGATGCAAGATGGCAGTCGTTCTTACAGAAGTTCCTCTCTATGCAGGATCAGGGGAACAACTTCATCAACTCTGCTAACATGGTCAGCAACGCTAGTCCTCCATACATCCCTTTATTGTTTTCATTTTCCCAAATTAATGTTGTGTAAAAATAATCTGCATAAACAAAACCTGCATCTGATCTTTAGTTAAATTGCCCAGGAAATACAATTACATTTAAACTGTCTAGACTTAGACTGTCTACCAAAATACTGCCACATAGTGGTTGGGGTAGAAATTACCATGGAAATCTCATTACCATTATCTGTTGACCTCTCTTATTATAATTCATCCAATTATACTAGTTGTCTACTTTTTAAAAAAGTTTAAATAATTAATCTAATTATACTCATTATCTATTTTTGTTAATAATCAGAATGATCCATCTAATTATATTCAGTATCTACTTTTTAAAATAATTATAATAATTAATGTAATTTTACTCACTATCTACTTTTGTAAATAATTATAATAATTCATCTAATTATATTCACTATCTACTTATACTAGTTTTCTTTTTATTTATTTAAGTTTAAATAATTAATCTAATTATACTCTACTTATACCTATTTTCTAAAATATTTATAATAATTCATCTAATTTTAATAATTTGTAAAATTAATTATAATAATTCATCTAATATAAATAGTTATATATTTTATATATATAATCTAATTATACTCATCTACTTCTTTAATAATTATAATAAATCTATTAAAAAAAAATATTTTAATAATTAATCTAATTATACTCACTAACTTTTTTATAATTAGTCTATAAAAATAACATTAATTTAAATTAATTAAATTTAATTAATGATAGTAATTCATCTAATTATACTAGTTATCAATTTTTTTAAATAATTGATCTAATCTAATCTAATGTATACCTGATGCTGCTTTCATTTACTAAACTGATTCCTGCTGGACCCAGGTGAGCGAGACACTAAGTCTGAATGTGAAAGCAGCAACGAATGTGGTGGAAAAGACCATGGAGAGTCTAAACAGGAAAAAAGTCGAACTCTCTGACCTGTGGACATCGTGGCAACTCCAATACAGTCAGATGAAGTCTGTGAAGAAGCAGTGGAAGAAATTCAAGGACCAGCTTAAAAAGGTAACAAGAAGAAAACAGCTCACCTTAGAAGTCAAGTTTGATAACCTGTCTTCCAGAGTTATTTCACTGCAAACAGCTAAATGTTCAGACATGTGGAAAAAAGCAATAGAGCCCCAGACTTGAGTAAAAGTACCTGTAACAGGCTGGGTGGATGCTCTTGGATAAACAGCTTCTCTACCTTTGGGCTTTTGAACGTTATTCTGAGAGAAACTGCAGGGTTCAGCACCACCTCCGAGCAGATTTCGACCCGCCGTCACTCTCCGCAAAGTGATGTCTGCAGATGAATAAGTTCTTCTACCATAGTGTGTGTGTATAGGTAAAGCTGCCTAAATTTAACAGCAGGATATGGCGTCTAAAAGCCATTCTCCAGTAAAAGGACAAAAGTGTAGTCTAGGACTAGGCCTAACCCCTGTGTGGACAACAAGCAACCCTATTTAATTAGTCATGGTGACAGTGTGTACAGTGACCGTGGACTGTGTACCTTTTTTTCTATAGGTTGTACAGGACCTGAAAGCTCTGGAGGGTCTTCTTACTCCAGCATTTAAAGTTGACCTAGGAGGTGATCTTCAGACTGTATCGAAGCTGCAGGAGAGCTTCAGCTCCACCAAGCCGCAGTTTCTGGTGAGGGTCACACTGATGTCTTTTGCTGTCTGCTGTCTGTAATGATTGACACCCTTGGTAGAAATGTCTTCGTTGGTCATCAGTTTGATTGTACACCAGTAACTCAGGGACTTCACACTGACCTTACAATTTTGCATCACATAGACACTAGAAAGTCTGGCTGTTAATAACAGGGTCGTGGGTTCGATACCCGGGCTTGGCAAGCTGCCACTGTTGGGTCCTTGAGCAAGGCCCTTAACCCCCGGGTGCTGCCCGGAGTTGGCTGCCCACTGCCCCTAGTTCACTAGTGTGTGTTCACTACCACAGATGGGTCAAATCCAGAGGTTACATTTTGCTGTACACAGTACAGTGACAGATACTTGCACCTTACGCTACCTTTACCTTTACATTTATGGCATTTATGTCCAGAGTGACTTACAAGGTTACTCGTATTACGGAGGTGGGCCAGTGTAGTGTTAGGAGTCTTGCCCAAGGACTCTTATTGGTGTAGCGCAGCATAGTCACCCAGACCGGGAATCACTGGCAGGTAGTGGCCTTATCTGTTGCGCCACACCAACCACCTTTACTTATAGAAATTGTGTATGAATGTAAACGTGCATCAGTTGTGTCGAGTGTTTCCAAAGAATACGTAGTAACGCCGGAAATTCACCAATTTAGACTGTATATGAATATTTGCCCTTTCACATAGGTGAGATTTCTCTCATATTTCCAGTGTACGTTAAGATGATGACATTTTATGTAGGTAGCCTTCACCTGGTCTTTGTCAAGGGTGCCAAGACTTCTGGATCTACTGCATCTGCTGCATATTTTCAGCACAGCCTGGCACTGGACACTGTTCTTTCGAGCAGTTGTTGTACATATACAGACTAAATGATATGACCCAGCAGTTCTTTATCTGCTTCTGGATGCATCGTCAATCGTCAATCCGATGAGTTTACCATTGTGTCTTCCCTCTCTGTTGTCCTAGCCGCTGAATGCAGAAGTGGAATTCCTTGTTAAGACGTCGGAGTTGCTGGTGCTGAAAGGAATACCAATGAAGGAGAAGAACGACAGGGTCAGCGAGCTCCTCCTGGTGCACCAGCGCGTGAGGGATAAAATCCGAGAATATGAAGCAGCTCTCTGCATGGCCGTCAAATTCCATCAGCTTTATCAAGAGGTAATGTCACGCTCATTGATCTCCCATGATTTTTCAATAAGCTTCAGCTAATGGCAGCATAAGTAGATCAAAGTTTGATGCTCCAGACTAATACAAAAGGCAGCAGTAGCTCTATTGAAGTCTCAGACTTTATTGATTGCAGAAGGCCTCAGTTGTGTATCAAGCAAGTATTGATTAACTCAAAGGCAGAATGCAACAAATACAAATGACAAATATTTCTGTTGTTGTGCAAGTATCTATAATGCCCAGTGGCGGTTCTAGATTGTATGACGTCCTGGGCAAACCCCCTCTTCAGCGCGTACCCCTCCACCTGGTTGGCGGTGTGTTATTTTATAGATTCCTCAACTCTTCCCCCTCCCTACCTACCAGTGTGAAGACCTGAGGTCTATTACTTATTAGCTACATTAGCTTTACAGCTCCCTTGCAACTCTTTAAAAGCAAGATTCAGACATGTCTTGGCTGATTGACTGCAGTTCAGGTCAGTTGTGCACCTTTCTCACCTTTCTCTTCTTTTTCCTGACCCTCAGCTGGACAACCTGCTGAAAGCAGAACCAGTGAAGGGGTTCAGTGATCCAACCCAGGCCAGGATCCAGCTCAGTCAGCACCAGGAGAGACAGAACCACATCAGACACCTTTACAAACTGGCCATCTCGCTGGGGGCGGATATCACCAACACCGTCCAGCAGTCGGTGAGACGAGGGCTCAGAATCGGCGCTCTCAGCTTTGAAATTTTGCCAGAATATTAAACAGTTTGTTACATTTTATAGCATTTAGCTTACGCTCTTCTCCAGAGCGACTTACAAGGTTACTCGTATTACAGATGTGGGCCAATGTAGTGTTAGGAGTCTTGCCCAAGGACTCTTATTGGTGTAGCGCAGCACAATCACCCAGACTGGGAATCGAACCCCAGTCTCCCACATGGTGCAATATCTTATTGGTAAATAGTGGTGTTTTCTGTTGCGCCACACCAACCACAACCACAGGTTACCTGTTCTTGTGAGTCAGGTAACCTGATAGTTTTGGGGCTTAGAGAGTTATGTCTTTCTGCATGATGTAAACAAACCATCAGCGTTTGACTCTCACTAGGAATAAACTGATGTCAGGAGTGCCAATTTACTGAGAGCCAGTCAAGTCAAGTCAAATTTATTCGTATAGCTTTTTACAACTGTTGTCGTCACAAAGCAGCTTTACATAATTAGTAATTAGTAAAAAAGTGACGTAAGACATGATGGATCAAAGATCCCCAGTGAGCAGCCAACAACAGCGACGGTGGCAAGGAGAACCTCCCTCAGAGCTGGAGGAAAAAACCTTGGGAGGAACCAAGACTCACAAGGGAGACCCGACCCGTCCTCCTCTGATCAGAACTATTTAAACAACTAGACAGTGATTCCTTCACATTTCTGTTGACAAGGACATCCTTGCATGCTTTCTTAAATGGTTATGGAATTATCTCAATTATGTGGGGTAATACGGTACTTACTATGAATTTCAAATGGGATGGGACATTTTTGTTGTGATTTTATGTTAATATATATCCCAAAAAGCAATAAAACCATTGTTCAAACTCTAAAACTCTAAATTAACAGTAAGGATGCAGTAAAATCATATTACTAATCATTGCTTTTAGGCCTGAAGTGGCACAGCCGTCTAATGCACTACCACTATGGGATTGCAATATAAAAATCCCATGCCGCTTTGCCATCAGCAGCCAGAGTCAGAAAGAGCACAGTTGGCATCCTGAGTCATTTTTGTGTAAAATCCTATAATATCACTTTACCGCCTCAGTCCACATGCTTCCTCCACTTTCAGTGACAGTTCTGTACCTCTCAGAAGTCCAGAAATGCATGTGTAAAGCATGGCTGTTTTTAAAGGGGAGACTCAAAATGTGAATTCCATTTCCTGACTGTAGGGGGAGCACAGGAGCAGGAAATACCAATTCTCGCCTAATGCTGCTTTGAAAACATCTCGACGTAGAATTGTACACCATCTCTGAGTTTCACTTGACTGTCTACATATAAGATTACTGTGTATTTTTGTCACAACCCTTTTAAAATAACCATTTTTCCATAAAGAAGCATGTTTATAATAGAGATGTATGTGTCTGAAGAACCTTTTAAAGGTCTAAAGACTCTTCCCTTGATGTGAAGGTTCCTCACACACATCTATATTACAGACATCTATGGCATCACATTGAAGCACCTTTATTTTTAAGAGTGTGAAGACCTGCTGCATTATGCTGCTCTTGATAATTGATGGTTCAGTAATGTCACATTAGCATTTTTGTGCTCCTTTTCAGTCTAAAAGCTGTGAAGATTATAATTAATGTTTAATTAGATGTATTCTTAACTGTGTTTATGTGCTTTTTGCCTCCAGCAAGTGCTGATGTTCTCGGTTCAGGATAAAATGGAACGCCTGCGTCATGGCAGTGTGAGCTGGGCTGCCCAGTCCAGCCGGTGTGAGGAGAGCCTGATGAGTAACGTACACTACTGCATCTTTAAAGAGGAGATCGGTGAGGTGAGCACTGCTAAGCCGGCTCAGCTTCTACACTCTACAATAATACGCTCCATTATTCAGAAACTGCTCCTACACGTTACACCTACAGGATCTTTCTTTAATGACCTCCCGTTCTAACCCCATGGGCATTATTAATATGGAGCTGGTCCCCCTTTGCTCTAAGCTCTACCAGCAGCAGCAGGTCTGGAGCTTTGCTGCAGTTACTGAGTCAGTTGGAGGCTTTTCTGCACTCTGCTCTGAGCTCAGCACTCGGCCCTGACCCCACTCTGTAACTTTACGTGGTCTGACAGACACTCGGTGGCTGAGCTGCTCTCTGTGAGCTGTTCCTCCTAAACTCTTCCACTGTTTAATAATAACACCACTCACAGCTGATGGAGGAAGATCTAGGAGGGAAGGTCTAAATTTCACCAGCTGACTTGTTGTAGTTGGTGCAGCGGTGTCTCCTATTACATACAGAACCACACTGGAGCTCAGTGAGCTCTTCAGAACCTCCTGTTCTTTCACTGATGTGTGGAAAAAAGGCAGACTGCAGGGCTAGGGGCTTGATTTTATACACCTGTGGCAATGGGACTGAATGAGACACCTGAATTCAGTGATTAATAGGTGTGTCCCTGTATTTATGCTTTTGCTCAGACCTATCCAAAAATCTTCTTATATGTTAATGGAAGTCAGTGTGATAACATTTCATTCAGAGACATTTTGGAGTGTTTCTATTGGTCTATTCATCATGAACTTTTGAGGAACTATAATTAATGAGATTTACATTATGTAAAAAGTGAGAAATTGCAAAAATTGAGATACAAGATTTTTGTGTGACTGCAACAGTACACTGATAATTACATAATTGGACATATGTCTTCACAATAACACTAAAAATAAAGGTGATTCAAATGGTTATCTGAGCATTGCCATAGAAGAGCCATATTTGGTTCCATAAAGAACCATGTTTGCAATATAAATCTGTCTGAATAACCACATTTGAATTGGTAAAGAGCATCTGGTTAAGGCTTTTTAGGCCTTTAAAATGTTCTTCACTCTCACACACATCCATATTACAGACAGATGCTTCTTTATCCAAACCAAAAGTGGTTCTTATATGGGATCACTCATCCCTCACCCTTTTTAGCATCTTTATTTTTAAGAATGAACAAATACACACTGCCTTATTTCCCACTGCTAATTACTATGGGAGTGAGGAACTGGAGTGTGGGCCCGCTAAATGTGGGTTTAAAGGGTTAACCCATTTCCACAACTAGATTAAAGACTCAGCTCATATTTACTGGAGGCCTCATCCATTGTCTCCTTCCCCCTGGGTTATTTTTACAGGAGTTCAGGCCTCGTTAAGTTTAGTCTCTAGGCTGGGAGGCCTTGTGTCGGTGGGATTCTGCCATTTGTCTCCTGCCACTCCGGAGAGCAGCGAGGATTCCAGTGTTATCAGTCACTTACCCAAAAATAAACCAGGCCCCAGGATTATATTAAAGACCTACCAAAGCACAGAAAGCCAGCTGGCTTCCCTTACACACACTCTGTCCCTGGTTCTGTATCGGCGCATGTGTTTTAGATGTTTCACTGGTATTTCTATTTTTGGTCACATTGTTTTGACAGTCTTTTATAGATGATCTGGTGAAACTCTTTGTTTATTGTTTAGGATTAGGGTTCGGATTTGAGATTAAGTTTATGGTTTAGGGTTAATTTGAATAGACTCTATTAAAAACGCTTACAAATTAAGGTTCTTTAAAAGGGTCTTTGAGTAAGGCCATAGAAGAACCACTTTTGGTTCCATGAACAATCTTGGGCTTTATCCACCCACCATTCTTAAGATGACGTTTCTTCTTAAAACCCCTTTGGGATATTGGCAAATGTTTACCCAGTATTTGTAATAGAGAGAGTGGAGTGTGAAGAACCTTTACATTAGTGAAGAACCATTACACCAATTGAAGGTTCTTTAGACCTCTCAAAGGTTCTTCAAGCCTTTAGTAAGTGGTTCTTCAGTGGTGTCACTCAAAGAACCTTTTCAAGCACCTTTAATTTTAAGACTGCATCCATTAGTAGTGCGACAACTAATCAAATCAATCAATGACCAAATTCGTTGGCAACTAATTTAATAGTCAATTAGTTGATGATGTCATCACACACGTTTCTCGCGCTAACATAGTCTGGACGCTGAGCTGCGGTGAGAACACACAGACTGAGCAGCTGTCTGTCACGTGACCGCATGGGCCAGAAGGCAACACGACCACACAGCTGCAGCTCCATCACTCTGGTGTGAGAGTGGAGAGCAGAGTTGTATTAGTGTGAGGAGTGGGAGTCTTATATGGACTCGGGCTGAGTGGAAACAGAAGAACTCTTCCAGTAAGTCACCCAGAGGCGTTATAAATGAGGAGACGGTCAATTGTTGAACTTGTTGAGCTCTCGTAATGCTCAACATGGCGTCTGTTTATGGATAAAGTCCCGCACCCCTGAACAAAAAAGGCAATCAGCTTCCTGGTTTGGGATGAAGTCACGCCCTGTGTCACGACTGTATATATATATATGCATTCTTAAAGTAGTTCCTTTTAATAGATATTCTGATGAAAGTTTGTTAAAGAGAAGCGAAACATCTACAAAAGATTAAAAGGTGTTACCCTATTTCTCCTATAAAGAAACTTTGGCCTCTTATGTACCGACATTATAACACAAAGTCACTGTCATGATGCCGAATAGATCATTCATAGATTACTATCTGTCTCCCTCTAGTGGAGATCTCCCAAGAGTTTTCTACAGCCTGTCAGAGTAACACTGATGGGTCTGTGGAAAGTTTGGCTCATCAGTAGTTTTGTGACTCATCTGCTGAGAGATAACTAATGCTGACAGAAGCAGTCAGTTTTCCTCTCTTTTAATGTCTGGCAGATTGGCGTATAGATAGGGGTACGAATGAAAGCAGATCACTGTCTTATCAGTTTTTGATAAGAATTCCTAGCTGAGGAACACGTGATGACACATGATGGCCTGGTAACAAGACAATTCAGCTATATTTGGTATTTGGACAGGAGTTATTTGTGTCAGTGTTCACCTCCATCAGCAGCAGCAGCAGCTCACCTGATTTCCCATCATTAAGCCCTGATTTACCACCAAACCAGGTGTTGATCTGAGGAGAACTCTAAATAATACTAGACTCCATGAGAGAGGAGAACTTTGGAAATGTTCTAATGATGAACACAGATGAACCACCACTTTCTGTAGGAGTGTTATTATTAGTGTTTATTCTAATATCAGTGATTTACTGAGCAGATAAACACTTACTGCCCAGATCAGCAGCTCTTCACTCTGATTTTCACAGCCAGTTCCACCCCCTGGTTTGATTCCCCTCTATCACACACACCCTTCCAGTACACCTGACTATACCCCTGCCCTACCAGCACACCTGACTATACCCCTGCCCTACCAGCACACCTGACTATACCTCTGCCCTACCAGCACACCTGACTATACCCCTGCCCTACCAGCACACCTAACTATACCCCTGTCCTACCAGTACAACTGACAATACCCCTGCCCTACCAGTACAACTGACTATACCCCTGCCCTACCAGCACACCTGACTATACCCCTGCCCTACCAGTACAACTGACAGTACCCCTGCCCTACCAGTACAACTGACTATACCCCTGCCCTACCAGCACACCTGACTATACCCCTGCCCTACCAGCACACCTGACTATACCCCTGCCCTACCAGCACACCTGACTATACCCCTGCCCTACCAGTACACCTGACTATACCCCTGCCCTACCAGTACACCTGACTATACCCCTGCCCTACCAGTACAGCTGACTATACCCCTGCCCTACCAGTACAACTGACAGTACCCCTGCCCTACCAGCACACCTGACTATACCCCTGCCCTACCAGTACAACTGACAATACCCCTGCCCTACCAGCACACCTGACTATACCCCTGCCCTACCAGTACAACTGACTATACCCCTGCCCTACCAGCACACCTGACTATACCCCTGCCCTACCAGTACAACTGACTATACCCCTGCCCTACCAGCACACCTGACTATACCCCTGCCCTACCAGTACAACTGACTATACCCCTGCCCTACCAGTACAACTGACTATACCCCTGCCCTACCAGTACAACTGACAATACCCCTGCCCTACCAGTACAACTGACTATACCCCTGCCCTACCAGTACAACTGACAATACCCCTGCCCTACCAGTACAACTGACAATACCCCTGCCCTACCAGTACAACTGACTATACCCCTGCCCTACCAGCACACCTGACTATACCCCTGCCCTACCAGCACACCTGACTATACCTCTGCCCTACCAGCACACCTGACTATACCTCTGCCCTACCAGTACAACTGACTATACCCCTGCCCTACCAGTACAACTGACAATACCCCTGCCCTACCAGTACAACTGACAATACCCCTGCCCTACCAGTACAACTGACTATACCCCTGCCCTACCAGCACACCTGACTATACCCCTGCCCTACCAGTACAACTGACAATACCCCTGCCCTACCAGTACAACTGACTATACCCCTGCCCTACCAGTACAACTGACAATACCCCTGCCCTACCAGTACAACTGACTATACCCCTGCCCTACCAGCACACCTGACTATACCCCTGCCCTACCAACACACCTGACTATACCCCTGCCCTACCAGTACAACTGACAGTACCCCTGCCCTACCAGTACAACTGACTATACCCCTGCCCTACTGACATTTGTTGTAAAAAGCCTATATAAATATATATTAATTGATTGATTGATTGATTGATTTATTGATTGTACTGTAGTGTGAAAGCTGTAGGCCACAAACTGGTTTTCTGTGCCAGTATAAACTCATTTTAATATTATACATCTGACTCGTCTCATGACAGGATTAACTGATGAGCTCAATCCTGTAAAGAGAACCCGAGCTGCTTAGAGGTCCTGTGGGACTGAGATCAACAACTAGAGGTTTAGTGTAACGCTCACAACATTCAGAGCCCAGAGGGCCACATGATGAAGACTCTTAATCTGTTCAAATGGCATCTCTAATGAGGCCTGCACTTGATTCAGAGATACAAATAGAACAGAATGATAATCACATTATTTCAGATCCCCAAAACTCACAGAGCATTAGCACTGTTTAACTAGCAATGCTTTAAACACACAGGCCCATTCTGCCCAGCAGAGGGCAGTTCTGCCGTGGCACCAAACTCACCCAGGTCGCGTAACATGCCATGACCTTTAAATTTATCACCAGCTGCATTACTCAGAGAAGCCTGGCTTTAAATAGAGCTGGGGGATATGACTGCAGCTGTACATATAGGACTTACACTGGGTGTGTGTCGTATCTGTCTCATTGCCGTGGCTGTTCGGTTTCGTCTTTATGATCAAATTGCACTGGAGTTTATTTCCACCATAGATTTTCTATTAAAGTCACCAGGATCTACTTTATTAGACACCTTTATTAGAACCCCCACCTTTTAATTGTACTCTGGGGAACGCTGTCCGAGCTCCGGATACAAATATATGTCCACACCCTCTTCTAATGGACTCATTCAGCTACTTTAAGTTGCACCTATTGCTAGTCCCTAGTCCCTGTAGAGAAGTTCTGCCAATAGAATAGGACTCTGGAGCAGATCAACATCATGAAGCTATTGGCACCATGCTGTCTAATGCCAGGCGTGGGCTAGTAGAGGGGTATAAAGCCCCCCAGCATTGAGCTGCTGTGGAGCAGTGGAAGAACTGTGTTCTCTGGAATGTTGGTGGTGCTCCACCCAATACTTTTAGGGGAGTTGGGGAGTTGGTGGGGTGGTGATCATCCAACATCCTGACCTCACTAACCCTCTTGTTGCTGAAAGCAATCAAACCCTCACAGCAATGCTTCTCCAGAATCTCCAGAAAGTTCAAAGCCTTATTCCCCCCCAAAAAAACAATGAATGAGCAGGTGTCCCAATACTTTTGTCAAAAAAAATGAGGTAGTAATTTATAGGCTGTTAGATTGTGAGGAGGAGGGGCTTAACTTCACTTTGCCGGTTTGGACCATTCAACCAGGTTATGCTGATGTGGGAGGAGACGGTAAGAAAGCAGGGAGAGCTTTGAGAATTTTTAGGCTGGTGGCCAGAAAGCCAGACCCCAAAACTCCAAGGTGTCAGATTATGTTCAAAGGTATGTAGAGTCTGCCTGAAGCCACTAGCACATCATGGGTTGGACTGTGATCCAAAAGTTTTCTGTCCTGCACCGAAGTGGTGGAACGAACTTCCCCTGGGTGTCAGAATGGCTGAGTCCAACACTCGCTGTCCTCAAACCCAGACGGAAGACCCTCCTCTTCAGAGAGTACTTGGGCGAATAGCAAAGTATTATGGTCACCTTACTGACTTGTGTTTAGTAGAGTCTAAGATTAGAGGATCTTTGAATTATTAGTTTATTCTAAGTCCTGTAAGTTGTGAGGTGTGGCCTCCTTGAGCCTTGGGTGCCCATGACCCTGAAGTCACTGGTTGTCCTTACTTGGTGCACATTTGGTAGATCCTGACCACTGCATACCATCCCAAAAGACCTACCTGATGTTCTGGAGATGGTTCTGACCCTCTAGTCATCTAGAACATCACAGTTTGGTTAATATACCGCCTAATATATATATATATATATATATATATATATATATATATATATATATATATATAAGCTACAGTCTCTAACTGAAAAGCAGCAAGGTGGGGCTCCTCAGGAGGTCGGTTTGTCTTGTTGGCAGTCAGCATGCTGTTATTACTGCTGTATTATTTGGTTTGTTGAACTGTTTAGAGAGAGAGAGAGAGAGAGAGAGAGAGAGAGAGAGAAAGAGAGAGACAGAGAGTGTGTGTGTGTGTGTCTCTATTTGATGATTATGTGTGTGGTCATGTCTCATCTGCCAGGATAATGTACATACACTCACACACACTCACACACACACTCACACACACTCACAGTCATAAATATGCATGAGTAAACAGCCCGGAATTTCAGCTCCGCCAGTTGCTGCTGCTCATCAGGAGGCTGGAGCTGACACTCTCTCCCTTGCTCTCGCTCTCTCACTTGTTCTCTCATTTGCTCTTTCTCACTATCTCTTGTCCTCTTCCTCTCTCTTTCATGCTCTCTTCTTCTCTCTCTCTCTCTCGGTTGCCCTTTGCTTTTGCTTGCTCTCTCGCGCTCTCTCACTTTTTCTCATTCTCTCTGTCTAGTTCTCTCTCGCTTTCACATTCTCATTCTCACTCTCTCACTCTCTCTCATGCTCTTGCTCTCTCTCTCACTTTTTTTCTCATTCTCTCTCTCGCTGTCTAGTTCCTTTACGATTTCACATTCTCTCTCTTTTGCTCTCACTCTCTCTCTTGCTCACTCTCTCACTCTCATGCTCTCTTGATTTTTCGCTTGCTCTCTCGCGCTCTTACTTTTTCTCATTCTCTGTCTCACTCTCTCTCTCTCTCGCACATTCACCTGCTCACTCTCTTACCCTCTCTCATGCTCTTGTTCTCTCTCTCGCTTTCTCTTGCTTTTGCTCTCTCTCACTCTCGCATGCTCTCACTCACTCTCATTCTCTGTCTCTTACTCACTCTCATTCTTTTCTCACTTTCTCTCTTGCGCTCTCACTCTCTTACTCCTTCGCTTGCTTTCGCTCACTCTCGCACTCTTACTTTTTCTCATTCTGTCTCCTGCTCTTGTTCTCTTCTCACATTTCTCTCTCTCTCTCTCTCTCTCTCTCTCTCTCTCTCTCTCTCTCTCTCTCTCTCTCTCGCACATTCACCTGCTCACTCTCTTACGCTCTCTCATGCTCTTGTTCTCTCTCTCGCTTGCTCTCTCGCTTTTTTTTATCCCGTGCTCTCCCACTCTTTTGTTCTATGTGGTTCTTTATGGTTCTTCTATGACATAATTTATGGAACTCTATTTATTTCTATTTTTACTCAATCTATTTATTTTTAACCATTCATACAGAATTAGGGTTCAAACCATGGAGAAAAATGTTTTTATTGGACAGCAGTGATATAGCGACGTATTACAGATAAGTCTAATCTGAAATAGCAGCAAGAAGAGCATTTAACATTTAACTGAACTCTGAAAATAAAGCTGAACAGTTAAAAATGTAATAGAAAAATGCTTTTATTGACATAAATGGTCATAAAACATTTTACACACTGTCAGCAGTTCGGAAAAAGGATGGGGTGGGGTGGCAATCATCCAACATCTTGACCTCACTAACCATCTTATGGCTGAATGCAATCACATCCTCACAGGAATGTTTCTTCAAAATCTAGCAGTCTAACAGTCACTCCAATAAAAGCAGGACCAACTCCTTTTTATACCCTTGATTTCAAAAGACACAATGTATGAGCAGGTGTCCCAATACTTTTGTCCATATGGTGTATTTGAGGGTTTTGCTCAGTGTCTGATGTTTTAGGAAGGGTCTGAACCAGTTTGGCACATTCTCCTCACATCCCTCCAGTGCTGGCCAATCAGACAGATCAGAGCCAGGTACACGGCACTTTCAGAAAGAGAGGCGGTGGCTGGTCAGGGGAGAGGCGGGTGTCGGCCTTCATCCATCCTTGCATGTGATGGAAGGAGCATGTGCATGGGTTGGGTAATTGGTGATCCAAATTGGGGTGAAAATGGATAGAAATCATATATAAAACCTAAAAACAAATATAATAAACAGAAATATATATATATATATATATATATATATATATATATATATATATATATATATATATATATATATATATATATATAAAATACCCATTGCATTAAAACACAGAAACTCTCACTATTAATACATCCCTGTCCATTTGTCTCTCACTGTCTTTCACACTGACAGCACTTTATCACAGTTCACTTCATGCCTGGCTGTGTGTGGCTCAGAGGACCTGGAGGGGCAGCAGGTGTGTGTGTGTGTGTGTGTGTGTGTGTGTGTGTGTGTTTTAAAGCCCAGTTAAAGAGGAAGAAGCTGGAATACTGTTTACACTCCCACCATGAGAGAGTCACACAATCTCTCTCTCTCTCCCTCACCCTTACTGTTTTCTGCTCTCTTTTGGTGTCTCTCGTCCTCTTGCTTTCTTTCTCTCTCACTCGCTTGCTTGCTCTCCTATTTCAGTTCAGACCCCCAAACCCCCCTCCCCCTCTTCTCTCTCTCTCTTTCTTTCATTCTCAGTACAGGAGACTCCCCCTGTAGGTTAGTTGTGTCCTGTAAGGCTCTTTAGACTCTATACTGGGCTGCAGCTGTTCTTGGATGACACATGAGCCGATCATTTGGAGACTCTACACCATTGCAAAAGCCCGTCGGGATGGTCAAAAATGGCCCTGTACTATAAATCACCCCCAACCCGAGCATTAAACCATCTAAAATAATCCTCTCTGACGGACCCCAGCCATTTGCTGCCCTTCTCCTCCGCGGAGGCCTGGGTTTTCCCCCCTTTGACCCTGAAGTGTACACACAAACACACACACACATATGCACACACACACTGATCATATGAGTGCAGACAGTGCAGTGTTTGGAGTAATGGAGATGTGAGATGTGATGGCCAGTCATTGCGTAGATGTTTTCGGATTGACTCATAATCAGAGATTGGTTTCTCTTCGTTTTTTCAGCTGAAGGAATCTTTTAAAGACCTGAAGAAGAAGTTTAACAATTTGAAGTTCAACTACATGAAGAAAAACGAGAAGCTGAGGAACCTGAAAGCAGTGAAAAACCAGATGCAGCAGATAGAGATATACGGCGAGAAGCTACAGGTGAAGCTTACACTTCAATAATCTTTACTGATATGCTGTGTGTCCAAATACTTGTGGACACCCCTTCTAATGAATGCATTCAGCTACTTTAAGTTGCACCCATTGCTGACACAGATGTGCAAATGCACACAGACACAAACACAGCTTGTCTAATCCCTGTAGAGAAGAAGTGCTGCCAATAGAATCAGAAGCAGATCAATCATCATTGAACCTGTTGGCACCATGCTGCCTAATAATGCCAGGTGTGGGCTAGTAGAGGGATATAAAGCCCCCCAGCATTGAGGAGCTGTGGAGCAGTGGAGGAACTGCGTTCTCTGGAATGATGAATGATGGTGCTCCATCCAGTACTTTTGGGATGAGCTGGGAAGTTGAGAATGATGAGGTGGGGTGATGATCATCGTCCAACATCCTGACCTCACTGAATGCAATCAAATCCTCACAGCAATGCTCCTCCTCCAAAATCCAGTAGAAACCCTTCTTCCCTGGACAGTAGAGACAGTTACTCCAACCAAAGCAGGATCAGCTCTTTTTAATACCCTTGATTTCAGAAGAAACAATAACTAAGAAGGTGTCCCAATACTTTTGTCCTTATAGTGTATCTGTTTGGCAGTTTCTGATGCGTTAGTTAGGGTCTGAACCAGGTCCTGCTTTGTGTTGCAGGTTGTGAAGAAGAAGCTACAGGCCTTCACACTGAAGCTGTCCAGCAGCAGCGAGAAGCATTTGATTGGCAGCAGCCCCAGAGAGCTGGAGGATGCCGTCAATGAGCTGCAGAGGCAGGTGGGAGATTTTGACAGGACGGTGGAGGAGTACAAGCAGAACCTGGACCTCAGCATGAAGCTACAGCAAGCCGTGGAAGAGGTGTGGAAAAGCTCAGAAGACACATTCACTAGCACCATCTAACATACACTCTATAGTGGTGTGATTTGAGCGATGCCATAGAACAGAGGTCAGTAATGGGAGCAGATGCTGTCCTATTTGGACCTGGTCCTGGCCTTTACGGTACAGGTTTAGCAGGCCAGAAATCTCCCAGACCAATCACTGTGACTCGAGTCAGTGGCACACACACACAAGAGGAGAAAGAGAGCGAGTCAGGGGAATGTTATCCCCTTAAACAGCCTGTGGCCCACCAGCAAACTTCTCTGTAGTGAGTAATAATTCAATTATTTTAATAATTAAATTCAAAAGGCGACTCTATGAAGAGAAAAGTGGACGAAATTCTGAGCTTTTAATCCAGAATCGTCTCGGACAGGTTTATTCTTTACATGCCCAGTTCTGAACCAGTATGGCTCACATGTTCAGAGACCGTGGCCATTATTAAAAGCTGTCCAGCAGCAGGACAACGAGACGAGACGAGACGAGACGAGCTGAGCTATCAAGCGCTTTATTTTAATGCACATGCATTAAAAAGCATTATTCTACAGTGTATCACAAAAGTGAGCACACCCTCACATTTCTGCAGATATTTAAGTATATCTTTTCATGGGACAACACTGACAAAATGACACTTTGACACAATGAAAAGTCGTTTGTGTGCAGTTTATATAACAGTGTACATTTATTCTTCCCCCAAAATAACTCAATACACAGCCATTAATTTCTTCTGGCCACACTGGCCAATACTGACACTTCAGGAACTTTCACTAAGGGGTGTACTCACTTCTGTTGCCGGTGGTTTAGACATTAATGACTGTATTTTGAGTTATTTTGAGGGAAGAATAAATGTACACTGTTATATAAGCTGCACACAGATGACTTTTCAGTGTGTAAGGTTGTCAGTGTTGTCCCATGAAAAGATATACTTAAATATCTGCAGAAATGTGAGGGGTGTACTCACTTTTGTGATACACTGTAGGTTAAAATTTTACTGTAAATGAAAAAAGAAAAAAAAGTGATCATTATTTATCATTTTTATATTATTGTTATATATTAATAATGTGTATTATATAACTGAATTGTTATTGAACTGTAATTTGATTGGACATTGAGTTGTTGAACACATACAGTGGACGCTAGGCTACTTTGGTACTCAGGATATGGCACTGAATGTTAATGTAAGGTAGACATTATGATGTTCCGGACCTTGGCTTGAGTAACTAGACTTTCTGTAATTGGACCTTTTAAAAAATCTTTTTAGCTAAAATCGCAGAACCGTGGTCATAAAGGAAAGAGATTGGAGTGTGAAGAACCTTCAGATTAGTAAAGAACCTTTAATTCCACTTCTTTAAACCTGTAAAAGATTAAGGTGCATGTATTTGTCACTGTACAGCGAAATGTGTCCTCTGCATTTGACCCATCTGTGGTAGTGAACACACACTCACACACACTCACACACACACACACATACACACACATTACACACACCCTCTATTTACAGTATTGTTCTGGTAAAAGCAGTTAAATGTACAGGTTTTATATAATCTGAATGTTTACATTATTTACTAAAGGCTCTGGATAGGTGTGAGTTGAGGTGTAGGTGTGGGTGGGGAAAGTCTTAGTGGGTGCAGTGTGACTGTGCAAAGGGTTCCTGCAGTAAGTGCTTAACAAACCTCTGTAGCATCTTTATTTTAATTTAATTTAATTAGATTTATTTATTCTGATAACTGTGAGGATGTAAATGATAATGATGATCTCGGCCTTTTTTTTTTATTTACATTCATCAATAATACAAAACTACTAACAAGGACCGTGCAGCAGTGGACTTTTGCTTCCACCATGAGAAACAGGAGAAGCTTCAGAGCCCTCAGTAGACTCAGCATTAACATCATCTGCTTTGCTGCTATGAGACGCAGTGCAATGTATAATGTAACAGTGCTTTTGTACGCTATTTATAAGTCCAGTCGACTTATAAAATGACTTTATGTAGTAACAAGCCATTAAACCAGATTTATTCAACAAAATAAATACTATTTATTAACCATTATTTATAGTGTTCGTTCAAATAATGCTTTATTGAAAGTATTTGTGAGGAGAATAATCCCAGTTCAATTACTTGTCATTTTTGTTGAACCGTGTACTGATAAACATCAATCACTACAAGACACGGGACTGTCAGTGTTCTTTTCTCTTTATAAAACTTCTTTGATTGGCTTTGATTTTCTCTTTGATCCTCAGTATCAGTTCTGGTGTGATGAGGCAAGCTCCACCATCGTGAGAGTGGGCAAATACTCGTCTCAGTGCAAAACCAAGGAGGCCATCACCACTCTCCATAAGCAGTTTGAGAAATTCGTCTGGCCCACAATTCCACAGCAGGAGGAACGGATCAGTCAGATTATGGAGCTGGCAGTGCGTCTGCATGGTGAGATATTACACTGCTGTAGATTTAATGCAGTCTGCACTTGCACCTGAAATATAAATTATTATTATTATTATTATTATTATTATTGTTCATTTGTTTTATGAATATATATACTTGCACCTGAAATATAACTTATTATTATTATTATTATTATTATTATTAGTTTGATAAATAAATATACACTTGCACCTGAAATATAAATTATTATTATTATTATTATTATTATTATTATTAGTTATATAAATAAATATATACTTGCACCTACAGTATATTATTATTATTATTATTATTATTATTATTATTATTATTTGTTATATAAATAAATATATACTTGCACCTGCAATATATATTTAGTAAGCTAGTGTATGCTGACTAGTTTACGTGTGTGTGTATGTGGTCCACTTTAAATGATAGATTAAAAGTATAACATTATTTTAGGTGTTGATGGTCTTCTCGCACCTCCATCAGGCCTGGAAATGAGTGAGCTTGAGCTCTTTTCAGAGCGGCAAAGCTCATCCACCTGTTTCACACAATATTGTAAAGCGGCCATTCATTTAAGGGTTAAAAATACAAGCATTACATCCCTTATAGATTTCTCTTCTGAAATGAAATTGGTCTGATTTGCTTTGTTTGTAGAGTGATTCTGCCTGTTAATGTTTGTGGTGGTGCTAAATCCAAGTAGTGCTTTAATTGGGCAAAAGTCCTGAAAATACACTTGTGAATAATCGAGGCCCACATCACTCCTCCTGCAGGCGCTGAGGAAGGAAAGAAGTACACTGAGAAAACCGTTAACAAGCACACTGAAATAGTGGAATCAATAAAGGAGCTCTCCAGTGGACTTTTAGACCTTGAAGCCAAGCTACAGGTGAGTAATGGTTTGATCAATGTTTAAAGATCCCCACAGAATCGCAGGTGGGTCCAGACTTGAAGACCTCACAGTTACATTTACATTTAAGACATTTAGCAGACGCTCTTCTCCAGAGCAACTTACAAAAGTGCTTTACTATTTACCCAAGAAAAACCTCAGCTAGTTTAAATATACTAATAATTCAAAGATCCTCTAATCTTAGACTCTACTAAACACAAGTCAGTAAGGAGACCACTCTGCTATTCGCCCAAGTACTCTCAGAAGAGGAGGGTCTTCAGTCTGGGTTGAAGGACAGTGAGCGTTGGACTCTGCTGTTCGGACACTCAGGGGAAGTTCGTTCCACCACTTCGGTGCAGGACAGAAAAAAGTCTGGACGCTCGTCTTCCGTGGATCTTAAAGGATGGCGGGTCGAGCCGAGCCGTACTTGAAGCTGGAAGGGCTCTCAGTGCGGATCTGCTTTTGACCATTGCCATCAGGTATGGAGGGGCTGGTCCGTTCTTGACTTTGTAGGCCAGAGTCAGGGGTCTGAATCTGATGAGGGCAGCAGCTACAGGAAGCCAGTGAAGAGAGAACGCAGCAGTGGAGAGACATGGCTGAATTTAGGAACGTTGAAGACGACCCGTGCCGCTGCATTCTGGATAAGCTGCAGGAGCCTGATGGTGGGCAGAGGGAGACCAGCCAGAAGAGAGTTGCAGTAGTCAAGTCTGGAAGTGACGAGAGACTGAACGAGCACCTGGGCGGCCTCTCTAGAGAGGAAGGGTGGAATTCTCTAGATGTTGTACAAGAGAAATCTGCAGGACCGAGTTATGTTTGCAACATGACCTGAGAACGATAACTGATCATCCATCACTACACCAAGGCTTCAAGCTTCTGTAGAAGGAGTGATCAGTGAGTTCTCAAAGGTTTTTAGGTCCAGTAGTTTTTAGGTCCAGTAGTTCCCAGGATGTACAGCAGCTCCGTCTTGCGTCTGCTAAATACTCTAAATGTAAATGTTGCAACTCTAACTTTACTTAGTTAAACAGGGAAATATTGTATAATAATAACCCTCATAATCACAGCAGGTTCATACGTTAATGCACAGGATGTACTGGTGTCAGTGTTGAACAGCAAACTGTAAAGGTGTTCATAACGGTGGACAGAGCTGTTGATCGTTTCATAATAAATGAAAATTATTCATTAAAACTAAAATTAAAATCCACTGAATTGAAATGAACCTATTGCTCAATCACGTTTACAGGGAATCCAGACCTGTTCAGTTTCTTGTTGTTTAAAATGTTGCTTAAAGCATAGCATGTTACATTTACATTTATGGCATTTAGCTGACGCTCTTATCCAGAGTGACTTACAAGGTTACCCGTATTACAGATGTAGGCCAATGTAGTGTTAGGAGTCTTGCCCAAGGACTCTTTCTTATTGGTGTAGCGCAGCACAGTCACCCAGACCAGGAATCGAACCCAAGTCTCCCACGTGGTGTGGCAGCTCACTGACAGGTAGTGGTGTTATCTGTTGCGCCACACCAACAACATGCCATGTTTGTGAGCAGTGTAGTAAAATTATATTACCATGTGTTTTTCTCCAGGCGGAGTCTTTGAAGCAGCACAGTGCTGAGGACAACAAGCCATACGACACCATAGAAACTGTAAGCATTGATAACAGCAGGCCTGTGCCGATAAGAGAATCCTTATAGTGACAATATCTGCATTCAGAAATTTCAGAGTTTATAATTGCACACAACAACAACTATTATTATTATTATTATTATTATTATTATTATAAGAAGAAGAAAATTAACGAAAGAATGAGTAAATGAATATTGCGACTTTTTCTGTAGGTCATTTGGCCTTGGTCCCTAATATTAAACTGCATGGAGTAAGGACAGTGATGGGAGTTAAAGCTTAATCTCTGATAGAAACTCAGTACAATTCAGTAAATACTGGTTTTGAAGGAAACTGCGAATGTCAAACATCACTTTACCATCTAAGTAGCCTCTGAGCCTAAAGCCATTCCAGACTCTCCCACCTGATCTCCAATTGGCTTGAGACACGATACCTCAGACGTCTAGCTGTTCGAACCCTAAGGTCTGAGGATGTTCTAAAAGCATACGCCAGAACATAGCCAGCTTTTTGTTCGGGCATGATTTCCGTCCACCACCCCTGCCAAAATGTGTCCACCCAGAGAAGCTCAAGAACGGGGTTAAAAAAGAAATCTTACATTAAAAGTGCTTCAGTGGTTCATTCTTTATAGGATGCCATAGAGAACCACTTTAGGTTTCATAGAGAAGTTTTAGTATAGTGTAATATACTATATTATAGTTATACTTTACTATATATACTATACTAAACTAGTATATATAGTAAAGTATAGCTATAATATAGTACATGTTTTGTAGTAAATGAAGTAAATAAACATTAAAAATATATATATTTTAACATTAATATAATAATTATTTTTGTTTTATTTTTCTTGTTAGCTCTGTATATATTTTATTTTTGTATACTTCATTTTTATTTTATCCTCATTATTTTGATCCTCATAGTTTATAGATTACACGTATAGGTTACACACAGTAGAAGCTGGCAGTGAAATGCTTTGATAACAATAAGGCACATGAAACAATAAGGCAAAGTGTATGATTTATATAAGCATAAACATTTATGAAAGAAGATCATAGCAAATAATCGTCTTTGCAAATAAAGCAAAGATGATTTATCAAATTAAACTGCTTTATAAAATAAAATAGCCAAAATTAAGTAAAGTGTAAGTAATTCAATATGTGTATATACATATATGACTAATACTACTATATGGACATATATGTGTGTGTATATATATATATATATATATATATATATATATATAATCTGAAATTGATAGATAATAGCATTCAGTCCTTTATCTTATCTAATTGTTTTATGTGCCCGGGCAGTTATTAAAGCCCTGTTATTGAAGCTTTCATTTGTAAGTGGTTTTGTGCTTTGAGCAGTAAATGCAGTTTTCATGTTAGACATCAGACATTCACCCAGCATGTTTTCAGTTCAGTTAAGTGGAGGCCGTTACCACTGTCAACCATCTCTATAAAACAGCAGTGATATATGCTCAGTGATATTCACATCCGGAATTATTTGTGTGATTTTATCAGCCCGAGGCGAAGGAGACTGGTCACACTCCTGAAATGACGGGGCCTGACGGCACCAAGGAGGATCCGCTTACCAAGCAGCCAGACAGCAAGAAGCCTCCGCTGCGCAAGTCTCGAAGCCAGGACTTACTGGATCAGCAGAAAGTGCTGTCGGAGACCCGCAGCTACACACAGGAGGCCTACTCAAAGACCAGCACAGTGCAGACCATCACCAGCAAGTCCACGGTGGAGAGGAAGGAGCAGACACACACCTCCTTTTCACACACACACACTTTTAGTATGTCCAGCTCACCTGTGGAAAGGGACAGGAAACTCTACACGCTCCAAAAGGCCAAGGGGACATCTCAGGACACCTCCCTGCCCAGCTTCTCAGACGCACAGAGAGAACAGAAGCAGGCTTCATCGGCCCACGGCACCCACCACGACAAGATCCAGGTCGTTAGTGGATCTCACACAACTCCACACACCGTACACACACACTTCAAGGTGCGTACCCGGCAGCATCAGTGTAAAAGACACACCCCTACCACCATAGATCTGCAAATCCACACACAGCTTGTCTAGTCCCTGTAGAGAAGAAGTACTGCCAGTAGAATAGGACTCTCTGGAGCAGATCAACATCATGAACCTATTGGCACCATGCTGTCTAATAATGCCAGGCGTGGGCTAGTAGAGGGGTATAAAGCCCCCCAGCATTGAGGAGCTGTGGAGCAGTGGAAGAACTGTGTTCTCTGGAATTATGGATGGATGGTTGGTGCTCCATCCAGTACTTCTGGACATGTAATGGACATGCTTGCTAGCATTTTAACTTCATCACGTCATCAACGTCATCAATTAATTAGAGAGTATTGAAAAATATATATATAAATATTTTTTTTTGGACAATATTCTCAAATAAATAAATAAATAAATACATACACATATATATATATATAACCAAATATTCATGTGTGGTTTCACAGAGTGAAGTTCCTCTTCCAGCTGAAGAAGAACTCTTCTCCTTGCCCCTAGACGGGGACTTCCAGCACGACCACCTTACCGAGGAGTCCTTCTCCAACGACGAATACGAGTGCACTTCTCCAGACGACATTTCCCTGCCCCCTCTGTCTGAAACCCCTGAGTCTAACATGGACCTGGATGGCTATTGTTTGAGCTCCCACAGCACCCACCAGCACGGGGCGTCCAGCCAAATGGAGAGTTACCCGTCCCCAACGGCAGGACTGGCCGGCCGCTTCAGGGCCGAGTCCTCTTCCTTTGTCCACAGCCCCCTGAGCGTTCCCACGCCAACCATTGTGTCCAGCACCATCTCCAGCATCCTGAAGAGCAGCAAGCCAGGAAACCTCACAGAGCGCCACCAAGCCATATACTCGGTGCATGAGAGCCGAACTGAGACACAGGAGTGTGTGCATGACCCCGTCCCGGCTCGACACTGCCATGCTCGGGCCAGTAACACGCATGCTTCCCCCAAACCCCCCTTAACCTCAGAGCAGGAGCCCGAGCTGTGCAGGCCCACGGCCACCCGAGAGGAAATCAGGCGTGCGAGCGGCGCCAGGGCCGTGGGGAACCTAGCAACAGCGCACGGCCCTACCTTCTCCAAACACTTGGCTAACGCCACCGTAATGGAGGGCTCTCCGGTGACCCTGGAGGTGGAAGTCACTGGATTCCCTGAACCTGCTTTAACCTGGTGGGTAGCCCATAGCAAGCTCAACCTCTAAAACCTAGACATTCAGAGATTGTTCATAGTTTGTCGTGCTTGTGTTTTGTGGAAAAATGGTCCTTTTGGAACTCTAAGTAGTCCATGATTTCTTCTTTGATATGTTTTCTTACCGAAAATAATTGTGGCCCTTTAGCAGCCCTTTAGAGTGTGTTATTTTACATACCTCCAGTCAAACTCATCAGATACACACAAGTAGTCTCATTTCCCAGATGGCTAGACGCTTCAGGTAGACATGCAGCAGGAGAGGATACGCAGACAACTGTTGTTGATACTGAGACAATATCACCTGGCCTAAGTCTTATTTACAGTTCTGATTATATTAGTAACTGAGTATTCACATTTTTTTGACGACAGAGAAAGAAAATTAGGATTTTTTAAAGCTAAACATCAAAAAATAGGGTTTAAAGCAGCATTATGTAACATTTTTACCTTAAAATATCAGTTGTACCTGTAACCCTGCATTCACACCAGCGGGGGGGTTTGTGGGTGTGTTTGAGGCCGTTTGTGTTGTTTTTTTCCTTAACAATCTAAAAAAAAAATTCTAAAATAACTAAATATGTGTATTTAATAAATAAATTCAAAATTAACTAAATAATAAAAATGACAGCAGTTTTGAGCCACTCTTCTATGTTTAGCACCACACTGTTGGGAATAGCACAAAGAGTTCAGGTAGCAGAAGCTGGGGACTTCGACCCACTGTGTCTACAATTGGTCCAAGGAAGTCATTTAGACTGTTGCTTCACTGCTTCCTAATTCATTTGCATAAAGTTGAGAAAATCCCAACTCAATTGGTCGCTTAACGCTTATTGCTAAATTGTGGGAACCGATCACATACTCCCACAGGAAATGACTGATCGCTTGCCTGCTAGTGTGAACGCAGTGTAATAGGCAGAATAGCACCTGTAGCAACCATTGCTACTCTGGACTCTGGACTGTGTAATGCTGCGTAACCCATATTACTGTAAAATCCTGTAGTATTACTCTACCGCCTCAGCCCACATGCTGCTCTACCTTCAGATCAAGCTCCTGCAGCTTCTCTCAGCTTGTCCAGAAAAGCGTTTCTTTGAACAGTGGCTCCTAATGCAAATGATACTTCCTGACTGTAGACGAAGGCCAGAAGCCCAAAATTGCAATTCTCACATACTGCTGCTTTAAGTGATCAACGTATTGTACTGTAACAGTACAGAGCATTTCAAAAATACTGAAAAAAACAAGAAGGAAGCCTTTCTTTAAGTCATTTTTATTAGTAAAATGTGATAATTTTGTTGAAATCACACACACAGCATTTAGGCAATCATTTCATTAACTGGGCCAATCATTTCCTGTTGTCCAGTGAAGAAGAACCTTGTAAAGGCCTAAAAAACCATCACTTAATATAAAAGTTTTTCACCACTTAAAAGTTCTTATAGGGTTCTTAAAGTGTTATTTCTATGTCGTCACTCTAAGAACCATTTGAAGAATCCATTCTTCAGCGGATGATCAATCACAGCCGGTAGCATGTCAATGTGAGAACCCTCTATTGTTTCATAGTATTGTGGGACCCCCCATTGTTCTTCAAAACTGCTCACAGTCTTCCAGAGCCAGACCACATAATAGTACAAAGTAGAAATGGAAAATCCAGGTCCAGAAAGTAAAAATCCACCTCAGGATTTTGCTCCAACTGCCTGGGCTGAGCTAATTCTGGTCCAGAAAGTTCAAATCCAGGTTCTGAAAATAAAAATACGCCCCATCTCTGTTCAGGCAGTTGGTACAAAATACTGGGGTGGATTTCTACTTTCTACTTTGTACTTTTATGTGGTCTGGCTCTGGGAGACTGTGAGCAATTTTGAAGAATGATGGGGGGGGGGGGGGGGGGCTACCACAATACTACGGAACAATAGAGGGTTCTCACATTGACATGCTACCGGCTGTGATTGATCATCTACACCTGCCATAGCTGAAGAATGGGTGCTTCAAATGGTTCTTAGAGTGACAACATAGAAATAACACTTTAAGAACTTTAAACTGGTGAAGAACTTTTATATTAAGTGATGTTTTTTTAGGCCTTTACAAGGTTCTTCTTCACTGGACAACAGGTAATGAAATGATTGCCTAAAAGCTGTGTGTGTGATTTCAACACATTTCTCAAATTTTACTAATAAAGTATAAAGTATATTATGCATGTTTTAATGTCGTTTTTGAAGCAATCCAGATCCAGATCCGATCCGGATATGAAACTCCTATTAATACCCAGTGTAAACAGGCTCACTACTACACATTTAGCAGTGCTGTATCTTCTCTCCCACTTCCACTAACCCCAGTTTTTGTTGTTATTGTAGATTCCCAGCTCTAACGTCACCATTTCTCCATGTTTCTAACCTCCCACTTCACCCCTGTACTGCCGGCCACATTGATCTGTGTGCTCTGTTTCTTGCTGTGCTGTGATTGTGTGATGTGATGATTCGCTCTGTGCCTCAGGTTCAAGAATGGACAGAAAGTGACCAGTGACGAGCGCTTGTCACTGTCCCATAAAGAAGGCAAGCATGTGTTGTACATTGAGAGCGCTGCTGAGGGAGACTCGGGTCAGTATGTGGTTACTGCCTCAAACTCTGCCGGCACAGTCTCCTCCAGCTCCATGCTGCACGTCAAAGGTAACACCTGCCATGACCTTGATACACTCAAGCTGGACTGGCAAACCTGCTTCGGCACCCTGTGTGTCCTCCTGTGGCTCCTCTACCTGCTGGTTTTATAACACACGGACCCTTTAAACAGTTCTCCTTTCTCTAATCACCTGATCACCTGAAAACCTGAAATCTGACTCTAAGGATTCATAGGAGCGCAAAGTCGCGTCACTTACTCACAATCACTGGTAACAGAACTGACACACCTTCATTTTACAGAGGTTTTCTGATTGTCATGTTTGTATTTAGATTTATTTAAGGTAGGTTCTGTCTGCTGTCAGAATTAGAACAGTTTTCTCAGGATAGCAAGCTTCCAAGATACAGTATCGGTCAAAAGTTTTAGGACACCACCTAATTTTTCCAGTTTTTATTGACATATAATGATAATCCTTTATTAGTCCCACAGTGGGGAGATTCTTAGTGTCAAGGCAGAAAAGGGATAGCAAGACATTCAGATGCTAAAACAGATCAATTACCACTATATACAACATATAAATAATAGAAGTAAAAAAGCAACAACAATATTATTTACAGATTATTTACAGAAACCTAAAATGATACATTTCCAATGACCTCAAACAGTACAAAAGATAAGCCAGGGTTACACTACGCAATTTTTTTTATCTCATTTTTAGCCTGGCTGAGTCTGTGCTGGTCGGCTCTAGTCTGGAGATTTTTTTCGTCTGTCGGAGTCGACAGTTGGAGAGAGAATCAAGTAGTGTGTTAAAGACCCAGACTCCCGATCGCATTTCAGACCAGTCGGAGTGCATTAATCATTGGATTTTTTTGGAACTCGAGCGTAATCTAGTAGTGTATACTGACCAGTAACTCAGTCTGAACGGGTTCCATCAACAGCCAATGAAAACAGAGATTAACGCAACTAGTTTCTTATTAATTAATTTTTTACATACCTCCTTAAATGATGCAGCAGCTATATTTTGGCACTAGTACACTGCAGCTGCCGAAACTGCAGCTCCATTTAGTACTCCATAGTATGTGCTCCTCACCTCCAACATCCTCTGCAGTCTGTACAGACCTTGCTGACTCAGTCTTTCCATCACAAACTCACCCCAAGGCGTTTTCACCTATCTTTTGTTTTGGGTCAGTGGCACATCTTCTAGGGTAATACAAGGCATGCATGGGGCTTAGGTATGTGTTTGGTTCGGTCAGAGAGGTTCGGTTCAGCAACAGTTTGAAGTTGTGTGGTGGATGATCCCTAGTCGTTTAGTGCGATTGGCATTTTTGTAAACATCAGCAAAACTCAGTGGGGAGGTATGAGATACCCAGTGCTTTTATAAGCGGCCTCGAATATAGAAATCCTGTAGTGTAGCCAAGGCTTAGGCAGTAGACAGTAAACTGTCAGAGCTTTTGAGGGTCCTTTTTATGGAGTCTTTGTCTTTGTCAAGTCTTTGGTTAATAAATGAGTGTGTTGCTGCTCTCTCTACCTTAGTATTTACCCAATACTGCATCCCCAGACTGCTCTCATAATGACTAGAAAAAGACCCTGAAAACAGAACCCCAGATAGAGCAGTCTAGCTCTTACCAGTGGAGCTCTTTCCTCTAGATAAAGCCAGCATGTGGTGAGGACCATCTTCTACCCCATCAGAAGACTCCAGTTAGAAACTGGAGGAAACTGAAGAGATCTAGTAGAGGAAGAGGTCTGACCCCCTCAAATCCATAACATCATCAGAAGGCCAGTTTCTGAGAGGTCAGAACAGCTGCTTGTGTGATGGGCTGCTGACATGACTACACCTCAAAGCTCAGCAGCTTAACACATTTACATTTACAATATTTAGCAGATGCTCTTCTCCAGAGCTTCGCTTCGCTGTTTACCCACGAAAAACCTCAGCTAGTTTAAATAGACTAAAAATTCTAAGCTCCTCTAATCTTAGACTCTACTAAACACAAGTCAATATGGAGGCCATAATACTCTACTCTTCACCCAAGTCCTCTCAGAAGAGGAGGAGGGTCTTCAGTCTGGGTTTTAAGACAGCGAGCATTGGACTCTGCTGTTCGGACACCCAGGAGAAGTACGTTCCACCATTTTGGTGCAGGACAGAAAAAAGTCTGGACGCTCGTGGATTTTGAGGGATGGCCGGCCGAACCGAGCCATACTTAAAGCTGGAAGGGAGCAGGTCTCAGTTCCAGCTGGAGCTGCAGGTTGGACTGCAGGTGAAGTGGCAGTAAGAAGAACTGGGAGTGTTCTAAAACTTTTGACCTGTAGTGTATGTGATGCTTTTAACACCAAACGCATTCACTCCCAACCTCAACACATCTGAGAATCATCTGTTATGAATCTGTTTTTAACAATGTGATCAACTTCCTGTTCCTAATAATGAGGTATTAAAAAAGCTCTCACGTTGTTCGTCTCTGCTGTTAACATAACCCTGGTCATACGACTGTAATAAAGTAATAAAATGTTGTATAAAGTGCATTGTTTACATCTCCCTGGTTTATGAGCATTTCTTGATGTGTGTTAATAAATAATAAACATTAGCCCATTAAACAGCCTTTGATCCGCCAGCAGGCCGAAAAACTTCTGTGACCAGAGAACAGCCCCACCAGAAGTCCAGAAGTGCCTGTAGTTACTGAGTAATACAGCTTAGTGTGTGATAAGCTCTGAGTGTTGAGGGGTTAAAGAATAGACTCTATGTTCATCTAATTCAGAACAGAACCTCATATCTCCAGCATGCTAACCTTACACTCTTAAAAATAAAAGGTGCTCAAATGGGTTCTTTGAGCGAAACCATTGGCCTTAAGTGGTTACTAAGGCCACGCAACATATTCATCGACTGGTTATGGTTTCTTTCACTGACGTCAGAACAAAAACACATATCTCCACCATCTGCTAACCTCACCTAAATGGGTTCTTTAAGCAAAGCCACTGGCCTAGCATTGGTTGCTGAGTCCGTGCTGTACCATTCTGCACCGGTTAGACTGTTAGACTGTTGGCTCCTGTTTCAATTTGCTGTGTTGCTAAATCAGGACCAGGAAGTGCACACTCAGCGTCTCAAAATAATTATGCGACAGTTTCGCTATTTAGTCTCGCACGACATCAACAAGGCTACTGTAGCTAGCTAACTGAAGCCGTAATTCATCTGTTAGCATCGCGAAATCTGCATGCATAAATAACACTTGTCTAAAACCATGCCAAGGAGGCGGTTTATAGATAATGTTGACTTAACATAAACAAGTCGTACGTGATAACTTCATCATGCTAACGGATAGCTATAACTGTAGTCTTGAAATTAAAAATTGATGATATACACGCAATCATGAACATGGTCCAGTACAGCCGGTACACATAGAATTGCCACCCGTCCCGTAAAATACAGAATCGTCCTTCATTTGGCTTTTAAATGTTGCGTCCCGTATTGAACCAATTATGTTCCGTACTTTCATAAATGTCTGATACAGACGTAAGGGGGATGAGGCACATCCTTGGCTGGACAGCATAAGTAGAGATCATTACAAGGGAAATGGTAAAATTTTAGTAGACTGTTGTGTTGTTGTTTTTAAGGTCAAATGAATAATCATTTATTTAATATTCAGTAATATTAGCCAATACAAATATTATATATGACCATTCAAAGAACACATTATACTAATGGAAAAATAATTAATAAATAAATAAATTAGTTAAGAGAAAACATTTATTCCTTATTATATATACATTTCCGAGATTAAAAATGTTGGGCCCATGGTGGGCATGGCCCAGAGGAGCCTTGGTGGGCATCCCTTATTTTCATTTCTGTGAGGTGGCAACCCTAGCTACACATCAGCGTTAATAAAGAAACCCTGCAGTTTACTTTTAAGTGTTTGCCTCATGAAGGTAATGCTAGTTTCCACTAAGCGAGCCAGACTGTGCTAATGCCGCAGTAGCAATGTCGGATGAGCCTGGTAGCCGGCATGCTTTTGCTGCGGTAGGGATGTTGGACATGTCTGGTAGCCCACGTGCTGGCGCTGCGGTGGCAATATTGGATGAAGCCTGTAGCAGGCGTGCTAATGCTGATGTTGGATGAGGCCTGTAGTCGTCATGCTAATACTGTGGTAGAGATTTTGAACTGTAGCCGGCTACAGTTCACTAAATGTTTCTTGTTGCCACATTGTTCCCATTTTCTGTACTGGAAATATAAAGACCAGGATCTTGCAGCACAAAGTTAATGGAGCCAATCAGCCGAAGCCATTAAGTTCTGTGGCCCCATGTATAGTTAGCGAAACGTGCTGAGAAAACCGGGACCAGCCCAGTTTGTAAGCATTGCCTGTCACACCATGTACTAGTGGAAAGACCACCAGAACGATTAATCTCAGTGATCAGTGAACGTTTGGCCCTGCAGTGGAAAAGAAGCTTTAGAAGAACCACTTTTGGTTCCATAAAGAACCATGTTTGTATCTGTGAGTATGAAGAACCTCCGAAAGGTTCAAGAACTTTTACTCACTGTACCGAGCTTATTTTTACTAGTTATTATTTTTCTATTCTAAAAAGTGGTTCTTTATGGAACTCAGAATGGTTCTTCTATGGCATTACTCACAGAACCTATTGTAGAACCTGTAGGAAATTACAAAAGAAAAAAAAAACATTTGAAATGTTCTGAATGTAATAATGTAAAAAGACTTTTACTTTTGTTATTTATATATAAAATACTGATATTTATTTGTTATGTATGGTTATTGATTTTGTTCTGTTTGGTCATTGGTTAGATTATGTTTATTATGAGTACATATGGTAAGTGTTCACACGGTCACATTATCCCCCCCACACACTGCACTGCCTAATGCCCAGTATAAAGCACTTGCTGTGTAGATGCTACACTGCTAACAATTAGCAGCTTTTAAATATTCAAAGTGTAAATTCAGGATTTGTGAAATTAGGAAACTGCAGGTAAAGTTACTTAAGTTTGTACATGGCAAATTTAATTTAGCATTTCAATAAGTTTAACAAAAATTGATTTAGGGTGTGTCAGTGAAACGTGCAAAAGACATACTGAGTCTCTTAATTAATCATGGGTGTGTTTTGGGCAAAACGTGCAGTAATAAACCAACCAGCGTGTCTCTCGCCATCCCTTTAAGAGCCAGGTGCGGTCAGACTGACCTTGGCGGGTTGCTATTTCAGCGGTGTAAAGTGTGTGTGGGGGGGTGTATGAGCATCAGGCTGCACGTGCCTGTGTTGACAATTCACTGCCAAGATAGCAACGAATGTCTGACTGTTGATGAACGTCTGTGTTTTCATTTGCCAAGATACACAGCAATACTCCAGAAACTGACCTGAACACCCCTCATTTCGAGACCACCACGCCCATCAGTTTAGAGATATTCACAAGCAGCGTTGCAGTTTAAACGACGCAGACGGAGGGAGGGAGAATAGACTGTTGGGGGGTGGAAGATAGCGTCGATGAGCATCGCGAGGTGCCTTGTACAGGGTGTAAGAGTCTGTATTTGTGGTACTTTGGAAGCAAGAACATAATCTCTACTATGTCATAATGAGGTCCATAGAGGAGCTCAGTTTATCAGTGATTGGTTGTTCAAAAGGGTTAAACTACCATCTGTCCAGCTTGACTGTTGTGTAATGGACAGTTTGGGTGCTGTAGGTTCAATGTATCACTAATTATAGACTAAACAGTCCTGAATAATCTGCATAACAGGGTGGTAAGAAAGTGTTTATTGTATATTATTACACCTTACAGTGCAATTATTAATGATTTTCAGATAATCAAGCTTCAATACTGCACCTATAAAGGTTCAAATCTTAATGTATAGTTAGAAAATCATTTATTGAGCATACAACAAAATCCTAGTGAACCCCTCATTTGAGTGAGTCACTGTTATATCTGGTCATCTCCTCCTTCAGTCATGACTTAATCTCATTCCCCAGAGCATGGAGTCGCCCCTCCCTCCATGCTGGGGCAGAAACAGCAGGGTTTATCAACCAGAGAAGTAAGCCTCCCTGAAGAGGCCAAAGACGATCCTCACACACTGTGCTTAAGGGACACACACTCTGTGGCATGTGACGAAGGCAATGTGAGTTCATCCAGACCCTGAAGATAATAGAAATGATAGGGAATGATAATGTAGATTAGATAAGGAGATAATTGGAATTGTGGATGTATTGGATCTGTGGAAGTTTCCAGGGTGGAGTGGCACAACAAATAACACCACTAACTGCCAGTGAGGTTCGATTCCTGGTTTGGGTGACTGTGCTGCGCTACACCAATAAGAGTTCATGGGCAAGACTCCTAACACTAGATCGGCCCTCCTCTGTAATACGGGCAACCTTGTAAGTGGCTCTGGATAAGAGCGCCAGCTAAATGCCATAAATGTAAATGGAGTGAAATGTGGTTTAATGGTGAATTGAGGGGGTAGGCCAAAGAGGCTCTTGCTTTCTTCTAAAGAGAGGTGTGGATGTGTCAGCATTTGGTGCGAGTGCCTGTGTGGCCGAAAACACAGTAGGAGGAGCCAAGAACTCAGCTCAGGCTATGCAAACAAATGCTATGGGGTAAATAAACCCTTCTTCTTCTTCTAACATCAAAACCAACAAAAAGACTCTTAAAAATAAAAGGGCTTTGAGGGATTTCATAGAAGAAGACTGTTCCCACTCACACTTTACCTCAATTCACACTCATCCAGTGCCTAATTAATGTAAATAATGCTAATTTAATTGCCTTTACCGGTGCCATATTGTGAATAGAGATTCATTTCACTTTCACACCTGTGTAATATGACATGACAATAAAAGTGATTTGATTTGAAGGGCCATATTTGTAATAAAGGTGGGTAATAGAGAGTGTAAGGAACCTTTTAGAGGTCGCTTGGTGTGACCTTTACTTTTACATGGTGCTGACTGTAAAGCTTCTTTACCCTTCTTCGATTCTTCACATATCTCTATTACAAAACATCTGTGACATCTGACAAATTAGAACATTTAGGATTTGAGGTCTTCTGCTTCCACAAATACAGACCTGATCTTTCGGGCACACTGTCCCACACCCCAGAGGAAGAGCAGAGTGTTGGGGGCTGTGTACTGTTATTCACTGTGTGTGAGATGATGTGAATGTTGGGGGGGGGGGGGGGGGGTAGGGGGTGTTGACTGTTAAAGCAAATGGCAGCGGGGGTGGGTTCTGGTCCGTCTTTGATTGGCCAAATGGCATTTAAACTTACTTTCACTACCACATAATGTTGAAGAGCCATAACACTGAGGTTCAGGACTACTCCGTTATTTATGCACAATAGCCTCTGAAAAGCCTCTGCAGACTTTTAATGATTTACTGAAAGCAGTGTAATAAACTACTACTGAATTCATATTGGATTTTATGAACCCAGTGCTATATTCAGAGTGGAGACTGATAAATCCATAGATGTTTATAATAATCCAAAATGATTCCTGACTAATTTAGAGTGGTTACTGAATAATTCAGTGTTTTTAAAGAATTAGTAGTAGATACTGCAAAATTTGATAGATACTGTGTCATTTGTTGTATTTACTGTATAATTCTGAGTAGATACTGAATAATGCAACGCAATTACTTAACAGTTTATACTAGATACTAAATAATCCATGTTAGTTACTGAATAATTCATAGTGGTTACTGAATAATTCACTATAAATACTGAAATATCCACTGTAGATACTGAATAAATCATAGTTGTTAATGATCCCATAGTAGTTGCTGTATAATTCATGGTGGTTAATAAAGAAATCATAGTACATACTAAAAAAAATCTAAATGAGATGAATAATAGCTGAATAATATGCTGTGTTTACAAAATAATTCATAGTGGTTGCTCAACAATCCGTAGTACATACTGCATCATTCATAGTGGTTGTGAAAAGAAATCATAGTAAATACTGAATAATTTATAGTGATTACTCAACAATCCATAGTACATACTGCATCATTTATAGTAGATTCACTAATTCATAGTAGTTACTTAACAGTTTATAATAGATACTGAATAATACATGTTAGATACTGAATATTTCATGGTAGACACTGACTAATTAATAGTGGTTACTAAAGGAATCATAGTAGATATTAATGATTAATTTATAATATATACTGAAAAATTCACTGTACTTACTGAAACATCCATCGTAGTTACTGAATAAATACCACATTAGTTGAAGAATTAGTAGTAGATACTGAAGAATTTGATAGATACTGTGTCATTTGTTGTATTTACTGTAGAATTCTGTGTAGATACTGAATAATGCAACACAGTTACTTAACAGTTTTTATTAGATACTACATAATCCATGTTAGTAACTGAATAATTCATAGTGGTTACTGAAACATCCACTGTAGATACTGAATAAATCATAGTTGTTGATTAATCCATAGTAGTTGCTGAATAATTCATAGTGGTTAATAAAGAAATCATAGTACATACTAAAAAAATCGAAATGTGATACTGAATAATTTGCTGTGTTTACAAAATAATTCATAGTGGTTGCTCAACAATCCATAGTACATACTGCATCGTTCATAATAGATGAATACTTCATAGTGGTTACAAAACAGTTTATAATAGATACAGAATAATACATGTTAGTTACTGAATAATTAATGGTAGACACTGTATAATTAATAGTGGTTACTAAAGGAATCATAGTAGATACTAATGAATTTATATTATATACTGAAAAATTCACTGTACTTACTGAAACATCCACTGTAGGTACTGAATAAATACCACATTAGTTGCTAAATAATTAAAAGGAGATAGCATTGTTAGCATTGTTTTATTTATCATATCATTATAGCAAGGTTCCTAAATGATTTTTAGTAGAATTTAAACAATTTTTGTAGGTAATGAATTATTAGTATCAGTAGTTAAACTGAATCTACTTTTGTATAATTTACAGCTCAGCTGAGAAACTTTAATAAATGCAAAATAAAAATACTTTTCAATGATCTGAAATCTAACTATCCAATCATTGGTGACTGATAATGAATAATCATGCTGAATAATGATAAAAGTTCTGACAACAGCTGTGTTATGTGACCATCCTATATTTTGTGAATTATCAAAGTATAAAATATCATAAGCATTGAAATGTGATGTCTGCCTTGCAGAGGTCAGAGTGAGGCCGGTCACAAACTTGTCTGCACATGAGGCAGGTGACACAGATACCATGGATCTGTCATATTAACCCCACGCCACCTCATCAGCTGGAGCAGAGAGCGAGTGTGCAGAAGGGATACTGGAGCTGGGCGGAGAGAAGTGAGGTGCGGGTGTTCGATTTCACTTCAGGAACTGCTTGAGCTTCAGCTAAATCATCTGAGTGACAGGCCAAATAACACAGCTACCTTCAATACAGAGGAAAATCCAGGAGTTGCAGGATCTTTAGAACTAGATCAGATGTGTGTGGTGCATATACAGTGGGGGGAAAAAAGTATTTAGTCAGTCACCAATTGTGCAAGTTCTCCCACTTAAAAAGATGAGAGGTCTGTAATTGACATCATAGGTAGACTCAACTATGAGACAAAATGAGAAAAAAAATCTGAAAATCACATTGTCTGATTTTTAAAGAATGGAAAATAAGTATTTGGTCACCTACAAACAAGCAAGATTTCTGGCTGTCACAGACCTGTAACTTCTTCTTTAAGAGGCTTCTCTGTCCTCCACTCATTACCTGTATTAATGGCACCTGTTTGAACTGGTTAACAGTATAAAAGACACCTGCCCACAACCTCAAACAGTCACACTCCAAACTCCACGATGGTGAAGACCAAAGAGCTGTCGAAGGACACCAGAAACAAAATTGTAGACCTGCACCAGGCTGGGAAGACTGAATCTGCAATAGGCAGCAGCTTGGTGTGAGGAGATCTACTGTGGAGCAATAATCAGAAAATGGGAGACCTACAAGACCACTGCTAATCTCCCTCGATCAGGGGCTCCATGCAAGATCTCAGCCCGTGGGGTCAAAATGATCACAAGAACGGTGAGCAAAAATCCCAGAACCACACGGGGGGACCTAGTGAATGACCTGCAGAAAGCTGGGACCAACGTTACAAAGGCTACCGTCAGTAACACACTACGCTGCCAGGGACTCAGATCTTGCAGTGCCAGACGTGTTCCCCTGCTTAAGCCAGTACATATCCGGACGCGTCTGAAGTTTGCTAGAGAGCATTTGGATGTTCCGGAAGAGTATTGGGAGAATGTCTTATGGTCAGATAAAGCCAAAGTAGTGTGTTTGGTACAAACACAACTCGCTGTGTTTGGAGGAGAGTGAATGCTGAGTTGCATCCAAAGAACACCATACCAACTGTGAAGCATGGGGGTGGCAACATCATGCTTTGGGGTTGTTTCTCTGCAAAGGGACTAGGACGACTGGTCAGTGTACATGAAAGAATGAATGGGGCCATGTATTGTGAGATTTTGAGTGCAAACCTCCTTCCATCAGCAAGGGCATTGAAGATTAAATGTGGCTGGGTCTTTCAGCATGACAATGATCCCAAGCACACTGCCAGGGCAACAAAGGAGTGGCTTTGTAAGAAGCATTTCAAGGTCCTGGAGTGGCCTAGCCAGTCTCCAGATCTCAACCCCATAGAAAACCTTTGGAGGGAGTTGAAAGTCTGTGTTGCCCGCCAACAGCCCCTAAACATCACTGCTCTAGAAGATCTGCATGGAGGAATGGGCCAACATACCAGGAACGGTGTGTGCCAACCTTGTGAAGACTTACAGAAAACGTCTGACCTCTGTCGTTGCCAACAAAGGATATATAACAAAGTATTGAGATGAACTTTTGTTATTGACCAAATACTTATTTTCCAATTACTTCTTATTTGTCATCCGTTATATGTAAAATATATGACAGCCATCACTAGCTTCTTATTTGCCAACTTTCCATGTAAAAGGACACGTTCTACCTTAAATGAGGCAGCAGTTAGCTGCTGGCTAGCCATGTGCTTTTACGTTGGAGTGGGAAATTTGCACTGAGGCTGGTGGGTGAGATAGCCAGCTAGCTTCCAACTGCAGCTTAGTTTGACTGTGTAGCAAGCTTTCAGAGAGAGGGAAAGGGTGTCCATGATCTTTGGTGAATGTAGCTAACGAGATTATGGCACTAAACTATGGCACTAAGGCACAGTGAAACGGGACCAGGCACATCAACCCCAATTTCTCACTCTGGTTTCATTCATTTTCTTTGTCAGTCTGGAACAGACATGGGTTAATATCAGAGGAACCCTTTCCTCTTGGTTTTGCAGAATCTCAGGATTATGATTATTATGCTGTTAGCTTTACAAATGGGCTTATTATGTTTAGGTGTTCTGATTATAGAGTTTGGGTAGATTTAGCTGGGTAACTAAATTAAACTATATGTAAAATATACATCTAAATATGAGACAGTAATGTGCCCAAAGATACAACACTGCTGTACTTAATAGATAAACCATATAAAATATTCAACATTTATGAGAGATTATAAAAGTATACTTAGTATATATATATTTATTTATATATATTTATATTTATATAAATTTAGCTATAATTCTTTCTCAGAAATTGTTCCTTCTCTCAGGATGCCTGTAGTTTAGCAGATGCAGAGTGCAGATATACCAAGGCCAGATGTTCTGCTTTATTTATGGTGTAACAGGTGATGCAACAGTATTGCTGTAATAAAAGTAACCTGCTTACAAAGACCAGGTCAAATGCACATATCTAGGAATCCTCAAGGATTTTAGGCCTTGAAAAAACATTTGATTTCTGGAGTAGATTTATAAATTAAAGACTGTAAATATATTTAATCATTCTCAGTTTAGATCATTTAAACTGCCTTTTAAACGCCTTTAAACTGAACAATTTGTTAAATTAAGGGAATTAATTAGTTATTAGCCAGAACAAGAAAACCAATTAATATATGGTTATAAAAAATTCTATGTAGATACTTCAGGGGCTTGGTACACTAGCTAGCTTTCCTAAATTGAAGTTTCCTAAAGTAAAGACTGAAGGTGGGCGTTTCTCATTAATTTAGATAAATTAGTGATTATGGAGATTTATAGTAACTTTGCATTTTGCTTGCTAACAGTCTAGCAACATGAACGATTAGCGAGCTAGCTAACGTTAGCTACCTCCTCCCACTTACCACACAGAATACACACAGTCTTTCACCTCTAATATTAATTTCAATGTTTTCTGGGGTAAATTTGTAATTCTGTCATTGTAGGTTATTTCTATTTAATAATACCTTCAAGCCTGTTGTATTTAAACACTGTAAGTATCATTGTAATACGTACTGTTAAAACTACACTGCAACCAAAAGCATTTAATCCAAAAGTAATTACATTTATTAAAATATTCTCTCAGTTTAGATAGTTTTGAGCAATTTATTAAATAAAGGGAATTAATTAGGCATTAGCCAGAATAAGAACCAATTAATAAGTGGTATTAAAAATTTTATTTTTCTATTTAGACACTTCAGGGGCTCTATACACTAGCTAGCTTTCCTAAATTTACCATTTACTACAACAAATACACGCAATCTTTCACCTCTAATATTAATTTCAATGTTTTTAGGGGTAGATTTGTAATTCTTTCATATGAGTTCATTTCTATTTAATAACCAAAAGCATTTACATTTATTAAATAATTCTCTTAGTTTAGATAGTGTTGAGCAATGTATTAAATAAAGGGAATTAATTAAGTATTAGCCAGAATATGGGAACTGATTAATAAATGGTATTAAAATAGTATTAAATTTAGTTTAATTTAATTAAATTAAAATTTCCTAAAGTAAAGATTTAGCTATAAATGTGTTAGACTGAAGGTGGGCACTTCTCATTAATTAAAAAAATGTGATTATGGATATTTATATGTGTTTGAAAGAATAGCAACATTACATTTTGTTTACATGTTGATAATAGTTAAATGTTAGCTGATAAACTAGTAACATTAACAATTAGCTAGCTAGCTAACAATAGTTACCTCAGGAGACAGAGAAACAACCCCCCCCCCCATTTACCACAAAATACACAGTGTTTCACCTCTGATATTTATTTCATTGTTTAAAAGTAAAAGCTGAAGATATGACAGCCATCACTAGCTTCTTATTTGCCAACTTTCCGTGTAAAAGGACACTTCTACCTTAAATGAGGCAGCAGTTAGCTGCTGGCTAGCTATGTGTTTTTAAGGTGGAGTGGGAAATTTGCACTGAGGCTGGTGGGTGAGATAGCCAGCTAGCTTCCAACTGCAGCTTAGTTTGACTGTGTAGCAAGCTTTCAGAGAGAGGGAAAGGGTGTCCATGATCTTTGGTGAATGTAGCTAACGAGATTATGGCACTAAACTATGGCACTAAGGCACAGTGAAACGGGACCTGGCACATCAACCCCAATTTCTCACTCTGGTTTCATTCATTTTCTTCGTCAGTCTGGAACAGACATGGGTTAATATCAGAGGAACCCTTTGATTATGATTATTATGCATTATATGCATATTAGCTTTACAAATGGGCTTATGGGGTTATTATGTTTAGGTGTGCTGATTATAGAGTTTGGGTAGATCTAGCTGGGTAACTAAATTAAACTATATGTAATGAAACAATCTTGAATGTGGGATGGGGCATATCATATTTTTATGTAATGAAAAAATATAATCATATTTCCAGTCTAAATGCTCTGTGCAAGTCATTTATATGGACTCACACTTTCAAGTGCATTTTACCGTCTATAAAACAAGCCATTAAAAATAACCCCAGGTTACAGTAATCCTGTGCAAATTAACACGTAAATATTCTGTCCTATTTTATGGAATCTGAGTTTTTACATTTTTTCTTAATTATTGAGACACTCAAGGACGAATTGGCAAAGATACCTCAGGTCTTTCAAGTCTGGGCCAATTGTAGGTGCAACACCCAAATCCAGAAGACGAGACGAAGGACTCCTGTAGTGTTAGTGTTACACTAAAGATTCATCATTTCTATAAGTGGGTTAAAAGTTATTATCTATTATCTCTAATACTTTATCAGTGGTTGCAGGATGCTGTTTTTAAAATCTCAAGTTTACATTTACATTTAAGGCACTTAGCAGACGCTCTTCTCCAGAGCGACTTACAAAAGTGCTTTGCTATTTACCCAAGAAAAACCTCAGCTAGTTAGAATAGACTAATAGTTCAAAGATACCTCTAAGCTTAGTCAATAAGCTGACCATAGTACTCTGCTATTCGTAAGTAGTCCAAGAAGCTTCTTCAATTCTTCAAACTTTTTTAAGAAGACATTTCTATATCATTTCAATTAAAAAGCCTCTTTTGAGCAAGCCAGTGGCGACAGTGGCAAGGAAAACTCTCTCGAGAGGAAGGAACCTTGAGAGGAACCAAGACTCAAAAGGGGAACCCATCCTCCTCTGGCCGACACTGGAGCGGCAAATGTGACATCAATCAAGCCATAAAAGATAAAAATGTGAGAGAAAGTTTGTGCATGTGAACAGTCATATGCACAGCTATGCAGTGAGGCGAGAGTGAATTAAGAGGCTTCTTAAAACCCACTTACGCGGTTTCCAGGATGTTTCTTATTACGGGTGTGTTCAGTGGGATCCACCTTTATAAGAGCAGAGCTGTGAGCAACTTAATGCACTTAAAAAAAAAAACACCATAAATCTGAGGTAAACTTTTTGTTAGGACTTTTCTCAAGAACAAATGTAAGAAAATTCTTACAAAGATTTTGGTGAAAGTCATTTTTTGAAGAATAACTAATAATATAATGAATAATATAGAAATTACTAATAATTGTTAATATACTTAAGAAGTTAATAAAAACAGCTAACATCTAAGATGAATGGTCTGCTGGTCTGCTGAAGGATCTTTTTGATACATAGTCTTAAATGAACCTTAAATAATCCTCATAAAGGAAGTTTATATATACACACACACACACACACATATATATATATATATATATATATATATATATATATATATATATATACTTACTGTTATGTATATATATATAAACCTGTATATATGTATATATGTAAACCTGTTGCTTACTGTTGTGTGTATATATATATATATATATATATATATACACACAACAGTAAGCAACAGGTTTACCTTTGGGAGATACCTTTAGGAATGGACTGACTTTGATACAATACATTTGGAGAGCTCAAGGCCTCCTATCTGTATGTAGGGCACTGGCCTTTATCTTAAGAGGTGTGGGAGAGTGTTGTGGAGGGGGGTAGTGAACATCCTGTGTTACCAAGGCCTGAGCAGTGTTAAGAGAAGTGAGTGACAGGTGTGAGTTTGCATAAAATGGCTGCTGTCTCCCATGATGCCCAGCTGACCAATGGGGTGTGGTGATGTAGCGGTGATGCTGTCAGGTCCAGGGGTATATAAAGTAAAACTACTTTGCCAGCACTTCTGAGCAGTTGAAGCATTCCCAGCCTTGCCTCGGGTGTAGGGATTGCAAGGGAAAAAGCAAAACTACACGGAGAACAGCCTGTGTAGTTTTGTTTTTTTGGGGGATACTTTCGAGGCCCAACCATTCTCACACTGGACTTTCTGAAATCATATCTGGATAAGGAGTTTGTTTCGGAAGATAATATCCCCTTGGGCTCCGTCCCCACAATTCAAGGCACTCTTGTGGATACAAGTAAGTAAGCAAGCGTCGTGCTCTTGTAGCCCTGTTCCGCAGTGCTTTCCGTCCTGCTGTTTTCTGGTGTGATGTTTTGTTCGATTACTTGAAGAAAAAGACGAATCTACAAAACCCTGAGAACGTCAGACCATGCTGGATGTTCCTCAATGGATTAGGTGTGGAGTAGTGTGGATAGGGTTTTTTGAAGACGGTCATTGGTCTGAGATTGAGACTTTTCATCCCTGAGGTTATTGTATGGTGCAGTCATTTCAGAAAAGTACTTCAGAAAAGCCAAGAATAGCCTGTGATAGCATTAGAGTGGTGTTCCAGCTGGGCCACAATGTCTTTTTAAGGGAATCAGCAGCAGGGCTATCAGTTGCACCTCCAGCTATGTGCCACATGGTGCTTGTCAATCAAGTGTGATATGGCTTATTTTTAGACTCTGCCTTTTGTGACACTGGGTTTTCAGTGTGTTTGAAGTTTTACAGTTAAAAATGGAGTTGAATTAAAATTTAAATCTTTTCATTTTAATGAAAACCTTTGATGTGAGTTTTTTTGTGCTGTTGATGAGTGGAGTTGACTTGTTTGGCATATCAGTCATATTTTTGTTTTTAAAAGGATGCCTGCCTTTGATTTTGTCTTCTAGCTTTGTCTTGACTATGCTCAGCTTGGGACAATTGGTACAATTTCTGAGATTCCAATTTAAGATATTATTATTATATTATTATAATATTATATATATTTTTATTGAATTTACTTTGTTGCATTACAGCTGTGATTTTGTCGGTGATACATAAACAGAATATACAAAAAAAATAAATTCAGTTCTAAAATAGAACTCAGATATTTTAATAATAGAAAATGTCGAATATTTAAACAATATTCTGACTAACTTTATGGGAATATCAGCTTTCCATGTAGGAATCTGGCACAGGCACTGCTCAGTCTATTTTAGGTGAAGGTCACATGTGTAGTTTGTCAGCCATCTTCAATCAGACTATAAGACTTCCTTCCTAGCCATGCATTGCTTCTCCTAATAGAATGATAAGAATTGTGACAGTTTTTGTGTTAGATGACAGTCTTTTAAAATTGATGGTGGAAGGCTTTAATTAGGCCCATAATATCATCATCATCATCATCATCATCATCATCATCATCACCATCAAATCCAGAAGACGAGACAAAGGACTCCTCAGAAGTCATTGTGTAGCGTGGCCTATAGCCCCCATACAGGCTTTGAACATGTAGCTGCTAACCTTCACACTACTTCTATACGTGGGTTAAAAGTGATCTAACACTGTATCAGTGGTCGCAGGATGCTTTTTTTGGAGGTGAGGGCAGGGGGTAAATACAGAACCACTGCCATCTCAGGCTTTTATGGTTCTGAAAACATATGAAGAATTTTAAGTTCATAAGAATGGGGCTTATTCTCCAAACCTTTAGGGATTTTTTTTTTTTAATTCAATTAAAAATCCATCATCATTATGATGAAAAGTAAGATGTGATGTGATGTGTGCATGTTTAAACTGGTCGCTGTGAGCACTGTGCTATTCATATCAGCTCTATCCATGACCATCCTTTAAACTGACTCACCGGCAGACCGTCCCTGTTGCACATAGACACATAGACCGTCTTAACTTTCAATGGAAGTCTTTAGGAGCATTTCTATTGGTCCATTCATCATTAAATTTGGACACAATAAAAAAAACAACTGCCAGATTTATATTATGTCAAAAAATTAAAAGATTTTCCCCAGAAAGTGACCATATGAGAGTAATACCCGAATCTTCTAAATGAAACGATGTGATCGGGGTATGTCCCGTATAGGCGACAGTCAGTGACAGATGTGAATAGTCATTGTAAAAAAGCTATGACCAGGCTGAAGCAGTGCGTGTGGGGAGGGACAGGCACCAGTTGTTACTGTCATGTCTGTGAACTGTCAGTAGATGCGAGATCTGAGTGTTTGGCCTAACACCCAGACCCCATGGAGCCACTGATCTCTCAAGTGACAAGTTGCCGTTGGCCAGGTGCTGAGGAGTCACATCAACCATTAGTCAGTTTAACCACAGCTAAAAATACCCGGCCCGTAACTGTTGATTTCTTCCTAATTGCACATTGCTGACTCCTAAAGGGTGTTTGTGTTGGGGGAATTGGTAATCAGTGCTTTGTTGTGTTGTCTTCTCTCCTCCTTAGGGTGCCTACCATCATGACTACACAGGCGCCAACGTTTACACAACCGCTTCAGAGCGTTGTGGCACTTGAGGGTAGTGCTGCAACGTTCGAAGCTCAAGTTAGTGGTAAGGAAGCTTTCCAAGCTTATGCATCTCCTTACATGGCTGGTGAAATGTAAAATGAGAGCTCAGAGACCCAGCTCATAATTTCATAATAATCATGTACAGTTTAAAAGGAAGTGAAAATTCCTCATTTCCCAACCTGCAATCTTATTTTAATATTATAACCAGTATTTATCGGTTTACAATTACATTACATTACAATTACATTGCTAATTACATTGCTAGTAACTGATGTTAATAAAAGAACCACAACTCCAGCTGAAAAGGTCCTCTCGCTTCCAGGTACTCCAGTTCCTGAGGTGAGCTGGTTTCGTGATGGCCAGGTTCTTTCAGCTGCCGCTCTGCCCGGCGCTCAGATCTCGTTCAGCGAAGGCCGCGCTGTTCTGAGGATCCCCGCCGTGACAGCCGCACACAGCGGAAGATTTTCTGTGAGAGCCACCAATGGCGCTGGACAAGCCACTAGCACAGCCGAACTGCTGGTTACAGGTAACAGACAATTCATGTCATTTGTAAAGGCCTTGGGCACCTTTAGCTTGCGTTAACTTGCTTGAGCTATGGTGTTTCAGTTTGAAGGACTTTTTATTATGCTTGCATAGACAGTGGTTGTGCAGTGTGAGGTTACTGTAAAGCTTATTGATCTTTTAGATCTTTTAGACCCAACACTAGTCCTGGAGGACCCTCTGTCCTGCACATTGTAGTGTCAATCCAGCCTCCAAAACACATGATCCAGCTAATCAGCTAATCAGAGAGCAGGACAGAGGTTCCTCCAGGACTCGTGTTGGGTTTAGATAATTAGGTAATCAATGTTAGAACAGTGTGTACATTTCTGCATGTATTTTTAACAGTTTGGATGACTGTTTTTCCCACCCAAAGTACCAAAAATGTCCTTTCTGGTGATGCAAATGTAGTGTATTTCACCCTGATTGGCACAGCTTTTAACTGTTGGCAAGTGTTGTAACAGGAGAGGCAGGGATTAGGTGTGCAGTTCAGGCTTTTAATTATATTACTAGTTTAAATGGAGGCTCTGCCAATAAAAATTGGATATGCTGTCAAAGATAAAGAGCAGTATCATGTCCAGAAGGGATTAAGGACTGCTATTTATAATACTCTGTAAGTAGGCTCTGAGTTGCTGTACAAGATGAAGTGAATGTGAAGAAATGCTGTGCTTGCAGGTTTAAGGTTTTACAGTATATAGTTTGCTTGTGTGTATTTTTTTGGTTTACAGTCTTTGGCTTTGACTCTTCTTTGGTTATCATGTTGAGAGATGAAACAGGAACTGACTCCAGATACAACCTCACTCTTGTGTATGAACTAAAGATGCAGTAAAACACAGCTGGCTAAGAAACACTTGCATCCTGCGTTAGATTAATCAATACACTTAAGAAGATTAAAATAGTTGGTAGATTAACCCTTTATGGATGTAATTGATAAGTGCAGTCCTACCAGACGTCCGTTCTAATGAATTAATTTAGCTATCTTCAGGTGAGTGCCATGCTCAATGCCAATGGTAGGCTAGAGGAGTATAAAGCCCCCAAGCATTGGGCAGCAAAACAGTGGATCTGCTTTCTCTGTAGTGATGGAACTCCATCCAGTACCTCACCTGGCCTCACTAATGCTCTCAGGACTGAATTCAATCAAAATTGACATGTTAATGAGCTCATGCATGTTAATTACCAACACTCCGTGCCTGTATGGGTACCTAAATGCATGGAAAATCTGAGCTATGGATACTAATAATAAAAGCAAAAGATGTTTGGTCAAGCACAACAACATAAACAACGTAAACATGGTTATATTAATGTTAATATATTATCAGTGTGGTATTAAAATATCTATTATTTGACAGAAGAATAATTACATTTACTGTCAAAAACAAAGAAGTCCCAGTACTTGACATAAATGAACATGTTTCCTCTGAAAGGATTAATTTAATTATTCTTTTAAATTAAAAACCTCTGTAAAACCTCTGTGTTAATGTGCCTCATCCATCTGAGCTGCAGTTGTAATGTCTGCCATGCTGTTAAATCTATAAAAGCCAGAATTAGCCATCAGAATATAATTGGTTAATCAGGAATAAACATGCCTGCACATAATAGAAAAGATCTTTAAATCCATTTTGACTTAATATCAGAAATATTATCCTGGTGGGCTCCTCTAAGCAGCTGCATTCACTCTAAAAATTATAATATGTGATGCCTAGCAAAGCGTTTTCAGGATGCTTAGGAGTCTTTGGTTCATAACGTAATTAAAAAAAGAAACAGGAACAGCGATACTGCGAGCCTCTGGAGTGGTGGTGCACTATTCTACTGTGCAGCACAACTATGACCTTCACAGAAGAGTCATCAGAAGTTAGCCTTTCCTGCATTACCAGCCTTACCATTAAAATTTTGTCCCAGTTTTTTTTTAAGGGACATAAAAACTAGCAGGATAATAATCCTAAACACATTGCAACATCGGCAACGGACTACCGCTAGTGGCCCTCACAGTCCCTTGCCTTAAACATCATCAGAAATCTGTGGATAGATAATGGAAAGACCCTTAGCTGCAACAAACAGTGTCTATAAACTGTGTTAAGTAATGATAATGGTAATTACAACCATGCAGGGTGCCCAGACCCTTGCTTTGGGCCATTTTCCTTTGCGTCATGTCTTTTGGAAATGCTTAACTATTCACAGTAACATAAGTGTACACCAAACTTTCATGCCACTGTATGTGTAATTCATTGATCATGTTTGATCAATCCCTTTCAGCGGAAACTGCGCCACCCAACTTCATTCAAAGACTACAAAGCATGACCGTGAGACAAGGAAGCCGAGTGCGACTGGATGTTCGTGTAACAGGAATCCCTACACCTGTGGTGAAGTTCTACAGAGAGGGAGCTGAGATTCAGAGCTCCGCTGACTTTCAGATCGTTCAGGATGGAGACCTTTACAGCTTGTTGATTGCAGAGGCCTTCCCTGAAGACTCTGGAACGTACTCTGTTAATGCATCTAACAGCAGTGGACGTGCCACCTCTACTGCTGAACTGCTGGTTCAAGGTACATTTTATGATTATTTTTTATTACTAAAAATTATATCTGGAGATCTTAACTAGTGTCTGAACTAAACGTAACGTCTGCACAGGTGAGGAGGAAGCTGTGCCTGCTAAGAAAACAAAGACAGTTATTTCAACCACTCAGATTTCACAAGCTCGTCAAACCAGAGTGGAAAAGGTAATCCATCATCCTTTATCCAAATTTCCACAAGATCGCAGTGAGATTGCTCTGCTGACCGTGTGTTTTTTCCCATTCCCAGAGAATGGAGGCTCACTTTGAGTCCACAGCTATGCAAATGCACGTAGAGGGAGGTATTATGACTCAACAGCTGGCCCATAAGACACCTCCTCGTGTTCCCCCGAAACCAACCTCCAAGTCCCCTCCATCTCTTCTGACTAAAGTTTCAACTACTCGTCACCAGTCCCCCTCTCCTGTGAGGCATGTGAAGGCACCCACGCCTACTCCTGTCAGGTATCTTACCTCTTGAATTTTACCTAGTCTAGTTCTAACCCAACTCTATGACTGTGTTTACACTTAGGATTAGAGCATAAGAGATAAATAGATGCAATCAAATCCTCACAGCAATGCTCCAGAATCTAGTAGAAAGTCTTCTTCCCTGGTCAGTAGAGACAGCAACTCTTTTTAATACCCTTGATTTCAGAAGAAGCAAAGAATGAGCAGGTGTCCCAATACTTTTGGACCTGTCCCAGTAATGTCCAGGGAACGTTTCTTTCTAGATTCTGGGGCATTGCTGTGAGGATTTGATCGTAGTGTTACTGAGGATAGTTAGGGAAGAGTTGAACTGTGACCCGCCACTGAACACACTCATGATGGTGATGTTCGATGGGCGACGGACGTTCCCCATGTTTGCTATTATGGCATTTGAGACGTTTACCCCTTGTTTGTTTTCAGAGCTGTATCACCCTCCACCAGACTGTCTGTATCACCCATCAGACCAGTCAAGTCCCCAGTGTTGACCCGCAAACAGGTCACACCCAGTGCCGAGGTCCTGCCTCCGTGGAAACAAGCAGGCTACGTATCTGAGTCCAGCTATGTAGCCAGCATGGCAGCTGGAGTAGCCAAGGTCCAGACGTCTACACAGATACACACAGAGCAGCGCTGGGAGGGCTCCATCGCCATGCAGCAACAAGTCAGTGGCGCTGTTGTCAAAGAGGTAAGACACTTTTCTAGGACACTTTGCTTTGGGGAATTGCTTCGCATGTATGGAAAGGAGTAGAGTTGGTTGCTATTTGTTGTTCAGTCTGGGTTGTCTATATTGGCTTTTCATCTGAACAGGGTTCGAGCCAACTCAAATATAGTCATTTGTATTTCCAATGATGCATATGTCTCTACCTGCAATGCTAAAGAATTGCTACATGATCAATCACTGACTTTTATCTTGCACCCTAACCTGCATGTGCGGTAAAGGAACAGCAAAGCATGGATGACAAATCTGTTGCTGTTGCCACCGTGGTGGCAGCAGTGGACCAGGCTCGTATTCGCGAGCCTTTCCCTGGCTCAGCAGAGCCTCACAGTGTAGAGAGCAGCCCTGCTACTGTCCTTCTCGCACCTCCGACCGAGCAGGTAGTTTGGTCATTCAGTGGTGTGGTCACTCATCCGACATCCATTTGTTTACGTCCATTTTTTATTATTATTTTTTTTTCAGAGGTGGGTAGAATGGCTTAAAACCATGATTAAGGGAGTATTTTTACTTCACTGCTATAATGACTCTCAGAAGTAAAAGTAGTCTGGCAAAACACAGCTTGAATAAAAAATTCAAGAGAAAGACATTTATGTGGTAAAATAATGTAAAATAATTTTGTTTATTTTAAAAAGCAAGCCAATTATTAGTTTTAGACATGTCACAATGCGATCCAGTGCATATTTGAATGGATTGGGTATTGGCTACTTTAATCCTAATCCAGTTCCGAGTCTTTATTTTAACCGCGGTGTTCAGAGCGCCATCTGGTGTCCTCAAAGTACCATGAACAGACATGATAATTGCCGGACATTCTCAGAAGGTAAATAAAGGAGTTGAGGTTCTGCAGTGTGGAGCTATTTTACAGTGGAACCTGAAAACAGACCATAATATCTGACCCTTTATAAAACTCTCACTGAAACGCTCTGTCTTACCAGCGGGAGAACCGCAGAACCGGTGCTCGCCTTTCTCTGTTTATAAACCAGCACTGAAGAACCCATTCAGAACCGAGTGGAGGCTAACGCTAATGCTAATGCACACACGCTATAGAAACCCCAATCACACACACAGCACATTCACCCACTATAAACCAGTTATTACACACCAGTAGACCAACAACAACCACAGATACCAGTCCAGAGTGTGTACCACTACAGGAAGTGATCAGACTGCAGTGTTGTAAAGGAGCTGGGAGCTGATTGGTGAGGAGAGAGGAGATCAGACTGGATTATAAGATATTAAACACTATAAAACATCATTTTAAGAAAAGTCTCGACTAAACTAAATCAGTCAGTCCAGAAAGTCTGATTATAGAAACTGAGACTGAAAATAAAGGATTTTACTGATCCCATTAATCAGCAGCTCGTCTGACCTAACTGTGGGGATGGATTATTTATACACACACAAAGATCAGATCTGAATGAGCTAATATTCAGTGTTTAGAGACTCGGATCAGATCAGGGGGTACAAAAAAACAAATTGAGACACCCTAAATATTATATAATAATGACATAAAAAAAAGTAAAAAAAAAAAAGTAAAAAGTAAAAACATCTCACTGGATTTGAGCTGCATTTAGCATGTGTTGCCATAGAAATATATTACTTCTCTTTTGAGGAAACTTTTGATCTAAAATAAAATTATGCCTATTTAATGTAGGAGGTGTATGTAAATGTAATGGAGTGAAACATAGGATAGTTTCTCTTGATCACATATTTGAATATGAGTCCATTTTATTATTATTAAATTAGTATTATTATTTGAGTAAATATAGCTATTTTCTACCCACATCTGCATGTTGTGCCTCCATTCATGTTCACAAAGTCAAATTCCATTTAGACTTTTTCAGAATTTCATTTTTCATCCATTACTTTTCTTCACTTTTTTTTTAAATCACTGAATCACAAGAAAATCCTGAATTGTTATTATTGCAGTTGTGGCACCTCAGTGTTAGTTTGACCTCATTTCCAGGGTTGAGATCTGATACATCTATTTTACATATGTTATCCAACTGCATCAGTAAAACTATATAAAAATAAGTAAAAAATAAGTATAAAAAATGTGTTTTGCTTTTTTTCTAGCAATTAACTGACCTATCATTTTGTTTATGTTGAAAACTAAGATAATTATTAGTTTCCTTCTGGGCATAACAAACCAATCCCTTGGCATAGGTTTTGTCCACGGCAGTTCTTGAGCAGTCCACTGTGACCGAGACCACAACAAGTACAGTAACATCGCAGACCATTAACTTACAGAAGCAGGTAGCTGAAATTTACAAATTCACTCTGACCACATTCACCGTGTTTCACTAAGAGCACTTTGTATGAGTTGAAGTCCAACACTTTCACCTAACATCACTGCGAATGGATCCGACACTTACGTCTTTTGAGGTACACTGTAGTGTGCTTGTGTTTTACTGTGTTTTAGAGCCTCTTGTTAATTATGGAAAACAGTGGAAAATCTACTGAATATGATGCATAAAATTAAGGCAGTTACTTTCTGGAAATCTGGTACTTGGCCATATATTTGACATATATTAGAAAGAACTGGACATATATATGTCATATATTTCATGGGTACATATATGTAAGTATCAACTATTGGATATATATGCATACTATATGCAAAAACTGTGTATCTCCAAAATGTCACTAGAGGAGGTAACTTTCAATGGAAGTAATTTTGGAGAATTTCTATTGGTCCAGTCTTCATGAAATTTGGACACAATATAAAGATAAATTGCCATTCATGTTATGTCAAAAAGTGAAAAACAAAAATAGAGATGCAAGGTTTTTGACAATATATTTTTGATTGATAGGTAAATCAAAAACATATATGTGCATATAATTAGCAAATATACAGGTAAATATCAGCTGTATTTGTATATAGCCAACATATATGTCCTATATTTAAAGTTGGCATATAGGTAACCTATATTTCAGTATTTGACAGATGTATGTTGAATATAAGACAGTTATATATATTCTAATATATGTAATATATCTTAAATGTATATATTGTCATATATCAGATTTCCATAGGGGTATTGACTATTAATCAGATATGACTTTCCCTCGTGTGACTGTGGCACTGTCTCCGATTCCTACCTTGGTACTGTCTATGATTTATCATTATTCACCATGCTTTCTAACACCAGGAACACTCCTTCACCACCTGGCTTCAGTTTGAAACTGGCGTGTTATTGAAATCCTGCCGTTTTAACCAACCCACGCTGTCTGAGTTTGTTTACATCTTTTCCCAAGGACGTGACTTCTGTGTATGTGCTAGATTACGATGGCCGCTTGTTCTTGCCAGGGTGATGGGAAAAGGGCCGGAGCGGTGGCTACGGTTCTTGCCGCAGTGGATCAGGCTCGCGTGCGAAAGCCCGGGCATGTTGAAAGTGTCGCGGCCGAAGAAGAAACAGAAATAAAACAGCAGAAGGAAACTCTGTCTGCTAAGCAGCATGTGACAAGTAAAACGGAGGTGTTGCAAATTCCCAGTGTCGCGTCGAGTGCCACCTCCGATCAAACTGTTCAGATCACCCAGGTTAGAAGTCTTTCATGTGTCTGTGACAGCCCACACTTTTCTGCCATTGAAGATGATGTCTTTTGTAGACGTCAACTCATTTTCTCTTGATTTGTGATAGATCCAAAGAACTACTGAGGTTAGGCCCCACGTGGATACTGGACTTGCCCCATCCCCAGTTCCACATTTCACAGTTTCAAAAATTACTGTCCCTAAGCCTGAACATAGCTATGAGGTAAGCTTGAGTAGTGTCAAGCAAGCAGTGAAAACCCAAAATGACTGCAATATTAAAATCAATATCTTTAAACTCTATAGACAGAATTGACACAGTGCTGATTAAGATATTCTTGGGAAATGCATGATTTTATGCTAAGATTGTTGAATCTAAACAAAGATTTAAATGCATTTGTTTGATTTTGATTACCATTTATGATATGATAACTATGCCCCAAATATGAAATATGGGTATATACTGCTTGCCTGACAAACAGCTTTAAGAAACTACAGTAAATTTGACTGACACATAACATATATAAAGCCCATATCTATTAGGCCTAACTCTTCATCATATAACCTAATCACATCATGTAATCTACAATCCGTAGTCCATCATAAACAAATATCCACCATATTTTCTAGCCACATAATAATGCTGAAGAACGAATCATCTAACCTTTCCATTTTCCATTTTCCCATTACCTTTTCCATCCCATAAACTTCTAAAAGTCATCTTTTTCATAGATGTTTTCCATGTAGAGTGGCTAATCAAGCAATAAAAAACCATGTTGTTCCGATATGTGGTGGTAACGCTGCTCTCCTTGGGTTGGTCAGGTTTCAATAGCAGGCTCTGCTATTGCCACTCTACAGAAAGAGTTCTCTTCTACTTCTGCCACTCAAAAGATCATCAAGCCCGTCAAGCCTCCAGCTTTTAAGGTTGTGGAGACGAGAGTGACTCCAGAGCCGACCCCTCCTCCGTTTAGGGACACTACTGAAAAATATCACTTACATTTCGACACAGAGTTACAGAGACAGATAGGCGCTTCATATACAGGGGAATGGGAGACACAGGTTTGTAGACTGGTGATGCTTGCCGGCCCGAGCTAATGTTTGCCATTAATCTCACGAGTGAGTGGCTGTTCGTTCCTTTTTCTTTCTTTCTTTTTTTCTTTTCTGGTCATTTAGTCACCTGTTTGATCACCTAGTCCAGCTCTAACACCTTTTCTTACAGATTTTACCTGGTTAACTGGGGATTTCTACTTGACACCTACCTGCTTCCTCTAATCACATTACTTGACGTTCTGTTTGTGCACTCCAAGAACATCTTCTTCCCTTGTAACATTATCCTTTAACAAATCTCCCACTGCTAACTCAGGTGCCTGACACCAATGATCTGGATGTAACCAACACATTTGTTTACACCTTCCAGGTTCTTGAGACAGCAGCAGTCCCTTCAGCTGCCATAGAGCCAGTTACACCTCCAACCATTGTTGCTGTAAGTATGTGCAAGTTCACTGTGCATTGGTTTGCACAGTAACCCATTTAAAATTCCAACTGGTGCATTCATTTTGCAGCCGGTTGGACATTGCAGACTCTCCGAGACAAAGCAAAACAAAGAACATGTAGTACACTACTGGTCAAAAGTTTTAGAACAACCCTATTTCTTTCTGTTTTATTGACATTGAATTAGCGCTTCAAGTCCATTTAAGGTTATATAACCTGAAATGGTACAAAGGTAAGCAGTAAACTGGCAGAGCTTTTGAGGAAAAATGAAAAAATAATGTTAATGATAAAAAAGCTGCGTTTCCTAGTAAGCAGGTCAATGGAGGTAAATCAATCTGATAATTGATGCAAAAAATGTGTTACAGCACTCTCAACCACAGTATTTACCCAACACTGCATGCTCAGACTGCTCCTATAATGACTAGAAATAGACCCTGCACACAGAACCACAGATAGAGCACAGTAACCCAGTAACTCAATAATAGTGGTTGGTGTGGTGCAACAGATAACACCACTACCTGCCAGTGAGCTGCTACACCACATGGGAGACTGGGGTTCGATTCCTTGTCTGGGTGACTGTGCTGCGCTACACCAATAAGAGTCCTTGGGCAAGACTCCTAACACTACATTGGCCCTCCTCTGTAATACGAGTAACCTCGTAAGTCGCTCTGGATAAGAGCATCTGCTAAATGCCATAAATGTAAAAATGTAACTCCTATCAGTGGAGCTCTTTCCTTTAGAAAACATCCAGATAAAGCCAGCATGTGATGAGGACAGTCTCCTAAACCAAGAGTCAGAAAACTCTTGAAAACGGAACAAGAGAGCTGCATACAGCCCATCCAGAACCATCCATATTTTCAGTGCATATTTTTTTGTAACTATCTTGTATAAAAAACTTGTATATTTGAGTTAACTTATGTATGTTTAGAGTAAATACAAAGATTTAAAGTAAATGTGCATATTACTGAACATTAAAAGTATATGTATGAAGAGGTCTGACAGACTCAAATCCACAATTGCATCAGAAGACACATTTCTGAGGCGGCTCACGACAACTCATCATAGCTCAGCAGCTTAATACTGGACCATGTCTCAGTTTCAGCTGTGAAGAGCAGACCTAGAGCTGCAGGTTTGACTTCTGCAGGTGAACTGGCAATAACAAAAGTCAAGTGTTAAGATGGTGAAACAAGAAAAGCAGGCTTGTGAGGGCCATGCTGCATTTCCATTGGAATACGGAAATATTGGGGGTGTTCTGAAACTTTTGATCTGTAGTGTTTATGAAATAAATTGTAAATAATTGCAGTAGCTAATGCACAATCTGTAGGGTTCAGTAAAGCTGCAGTCAATCTACAACCATCCTTATTTTCACTATATTTGCATTATATAATTTGCATATGTAAGTTGTGTTTTAATGTAAATACATAAATTCAAAGTAAATGTATGTATTAGTAAATGATCCAGCAAAATGATCTATTAAAACTGCCCGCCTTCCTATTTGTGTCCAGTGGTGAACATCCTATCCAGCAGAATTCTCTTGCCTTCTCTCATTCAGGGATTGAAGAACATGACCGTTACTGAAGGAGAGTCTGTAACTTTGGAGTGCCAGATCTCAGGCTATCCTGCCCCTGGTATCATGTGGTTCAGGGAAGACTACAGGATCGAGAGCTCCATTGACTTCCAGATCACATATGAGAAAAGCTATGCCCGCTTAGTGATACGTGAGGCCTTCGCTGAGGACAGTGGCCGTTTCACTTGCACTGCTACGAGTGAAGCTGGAACTGTCAGCACCTCCTGCTATCTCCTTGTTAAAGGTAGCCCTCCATGAAGCATAAATCCTTTTTGGCTGGAAATTATGATGAGTCAAGCTTGCTTTGTAGTTTACTCTATTTTTAATAAGCTTACCCTAATCATCGTATTCAACCTCTTCTCCCCCCTACAGTGTCTGAGGAGATTGAGAGCCGAGAAGAGGTTACTGTGGAGAAACAGTAAGTACCAAAGTCACGTAAAGAACAAAAATAATTAGCATCATCCGCTGTGCATCCCTAATCAACTGTAACACTTCCTGTAGGACCGTTGTTGAGACTAAAGAAGCGGCGGTGTCAGAGGTCAGCGCTGTCGAGACTGTAGAATCCGGAGCAGCTGTGGCTCCTTTCTTTGTAAGGAAGCCAACCACCCAGAAACTGGTAGAAGGTGGCTGCATTGTCTTCAGCTGCCAGATTGGAGGCAGCCCCAAACCTCACATCTACTGGAAGAAGAATGGTGTCCCACTCACTACTGGATATAGGTACCTGGTGTTCTGATCTCCTAGATCTCCTGATCTTCATCTGTCTTGAGTTCATACAATACAAGCATAGACCTGTAACGAGATTAGATCTTTACAAAATACCTAAATCTAGAGAATCAAATTGAACAAATTATGCAAAAACTTTCATTTTTATTCATTTCATTTTTTCGCTTTTATTTATTGAGCAAAATTATCCAACTTTAAATATCTTTGTCAGAAAAAGAAACTATGTGAACCAGTAAAAGTTATTTCAGTCAAGGTGTTTCAGTCAAGAGGATGGTAATGAGGTGTAAGTTTAGCACCTCTCATATTTTCAGACCATAAACTTGGGTCTGTACCACATGTTTTGGAGTGAAGGGACAAATAAAATTGCTGAGTACTTTAGAAAAATAAGTTATTGAGTTATTGAGGCTCACTATTTTTAAAGATTATGGCCACAAGCATTCCACTGTGAGTCAGATGATATACAAATTAAGGGAATTCATCACCGCTGTTACTCTCGCAAGGAATAGTCATCCAGCAAATATCACTTCAAGAGAAAAATAATATTACAGGACGTCACAAAGAACCCCAGAGTAATATCTAAGAACCTACAGGCCACTAATTCATTGAATATTGTTAGTGTTGATATACTGTATCAACCATCAGGGAAATGTCAGGGTATCTGTTTGTGTATTGAAGCTTAACCATAAGTTGGTCATGCAGCATGACGATGACCCTAAGCTAAGTCTATAAAGTAGTTGAAGCAGGAGAAGTTAAAATAACCGAAGTAGAGCTGGGCGATATGGAAAGACTTTTATGATATTTTTGCAATATTTTGTCATGTAGACAAAATGTACCAACAGCATAAAATTTTTACGCTCCCTTATTTTTTAAATTTTAAGTGCTATCAAAATACTCCATACTGAGTACCGTGATTTGTTAGAAATATGCTGCACTCTATTGATTTAAGTAAGACTGATTACTGACACTCTTTGTAAAGAAACATGCTGTTAATCAGTGTTCTTTAAGCACTGACCATATTCGTGATACACTCATAAAGGCATACTCTGTACCACGATAACAAAATTAATCACAATATGATAAAATATTGCCATATTGTCCAGCTCTAGACTGAAGTTCATTAAACAAGCCAGTTTTGTAGGAGGAATGAGCTAAAATTCTGTCAACACTAGTTTTTAAAACATGTTTTTTTTCTGACAAAGAAATTTAAATATTTTGCTGAATAAATTAATTTAAAAAATGATAATATTTTATATCATTAATTTAATTCTCTTCTCTTTAACTAGTTTCAGGATTGGCGAAAAGTATCTGATCACATTTTTAGATCAAATGTATGCAGCAATGCAGAGAATCACAACTCATACACACTCATGTTTTACTACCCTCAGATATAGGGTAGCCTACAATAAGGACACGGGAGAATGCAAACTGGAGATTTCCATGACATTTGCTGATGATGCTGGAGAGTACACCATCTCTGCCAGAAATCAGCATGGAGAAGTATCTGCCTCCACAAACCTCCTTGAGGAAGGTCAGTGATCATTGATATCATACGAGGATTCTCTAAAGCCATAGGAAAGAGGCCAGTTTTATGAATCAACTAATGATATGAATGTGTCATTTTACAGAGGAATACGATGCTTACATGAAAACACAAGAAGTGACATATAAAACATTAGTAACCACTGCAGTGGAGGAGTCCAGAGTGGCGGAAGTGCCCCCTGTGGTTGTTAGTGAATATGATATGCAAAGGAGGATGGCCCAGCAAGCACAGCTGATGCAGACTTTCATAACAGAGAAGGTAAAGCTGTTTTTGGTGTTTTATTCAATTAAAAAAAAAAGAATCTTGCATGTTTACAACAATCACAACACATGATCACTCACATTTATCTTTATCATCATCAGGAATTCCAAATCTCTGCCATTGAGCAGAGAATAATTCAAGAGATTGAGATCAGGATTCTGAAGATTACCTACCGGGAGCTGGTGATTGAAGATGGAGAGGAAATGGTGACTGTGGCTGAACATGAGGCTATCAAATCCTCAATCAGCACAGCTGTCAAAAGCTACAGAATCATGGAGGGAATGGGTGTGACTTTCCACTGCAAAATGGAAGGAAATCCCGTACCAAAGGTACTGAATACTTTTACTTAATAAGGTCCTATCTCTGTTGTCACTTCACATGAAATTAAAGCTCGTTTCTCATTGTAGATGAATGCAAAGCGCACTGGTCAGTGCCCTGACGCAGTTAATAAGCTGTAAGCTGAGGTAGCTGGGTGCAATATTTCAGAAGGCCCAAATTTTAAATACGGCATTCTAGGTCCTCAGTATTGTGGTCTGTTGCACTGTTAATAATGCCTAATTTAATGACAACAATGGAAACTATGGATGTCCTGATCTGCTCCAAAAGAACAGAATAAGGCTGTCCCAGTTTATTTCCTTTGATCAATTTTTCAATCTATCAGAAGTGCCGAAAACAGACGTTTTCCACTTGCCCTCAACTTGCAGCAGTGAGGCCTTTTTCAGTAGCTAACAAGCAGCCTGTGGAGTTTATAAGGAATGATTTTAATGATGATTTTGGAATTTTAAATACCACTGTTTTGACTGTATGTTGCACAGTATGTCACTTGAGATGTAGTGCCATCTAGTCTTTTACTTTAAAATCTAAATATTGGATCATTAGTGAGTGATAAACACTATATCACAGTAACTTGCAAAAAAAGCAGAGGTCAAAAAACAGAACCCACCAGTTCAGAATGTAAAGCTGTAAACACAGCCTACATCAATTTGTATGTTGATGTTACTTGGCATTTCAGAGTAATCGACAATTGTACATATCTTCCCTTATTTGGAATTATTGGTGGGCAATATGACAATATTTTATTGTATCGACTTCCAAGGACCTGAAGACCTTTATTGGTGTAGAGTGGTGGGCTTTCCCAGCCAGGGAATAGACCTGTAGACCAGGCCAGGGCAGTGCTGCTACCAAATGGAATGGGTGTGAAAATAACTAAGCTGGGTGTTGTTTTAGGAGGATGTTAGCAACATTGACATAAAGGTGTCGAGCCTCTTTACAGTCATGCCTATTTAGAGTGAATTAGACTACATCAGTTCCTTCTGAACAATCCCTCAGGCATGTCCCTCAGTACAGGGACACTTGACTATTATTATGCAATATAGGAATGATGTCCAGCCATCCTCATGTGAGTTCTGGGGTTCTGTTCGGTGGAGGTATGAAACAGAACTGGACCTTTTTGGGTCTATGGATCAGCAGAATGTCTGGAGGAGGAAGAATGAAGCATGCGCTGAACAGAACCCCCTGCCTTTAGTGAAGCATTTTAAGGCCCAATCACCCAATCAGTCAAATTACAATAGTTTAAATGGGCAAAGGAGCCCAAAGTTGACATTTTGGAGACACAAGGTTTTGAGGAAATGAGATTCAAACAACACACACGTATATGCTTATAAAATATTTATTTTGGATATATACAGTTCATGAGACTTTTACAGAACATTAGATTTAGGTCCATTAGAATCTGTTGTGTTAACATGATAAACAATAGGTTTTTCTAAGCAGATCATAGAGATCTTTTGGGCTTGACGAACACTGATTAACTAACTAGTTTCATTACAAACAGTGCAATTAGGACTGTTTAATTAGATGAAGCGCAGCACATTGAGATAAAAAGCACTGTGCTCAGTACAGGAGAGGATTCCAATGGTAGTTTTTAAGAATCTGCTGCTACTGATGAACTTTGTCAGTGACTGTGTATATCACAGTTAATATTGCATATCGTTAAAATGTCTTTAAAATATAGTGATATAATATATTTTTTTTACCATATTGCAGACCCTTATTTGGAAAGGAATGTAATAACATTTAAATAATTTAAAAATAAATAAATAAATAAAAGTATTTGAAATGTTCAGACTGGATTATACACAGGCCAGAACAAACCAGCTAATGAACAGTTTCTACCCACAAGCCATCAGGTTCCTGAACAAGATGTGAACCTTTCACCAACACCACTGCACTCGGTCACTTTATTATTAATACTATATATATATCACTGCTATAGACAACATCACTAAGTCACTTTATACAACAGGAATAGGCATAAACATACATATTTATATTGATGCTCCACTCTCTTTCAGACTATACCTGTCTCATAAATGTACATATCAAGAATTTCTACAGATCCATTCTGTCTTTGTATATTCTGTATTTTGTGTATATTTTGTATTTATTTAATATACTTTTTTATATATAACTTTATTTGTAATATGTTAAGTATGTATACAGTTTGTCCTCCTGTAGAGCATAAACCTCATCACAAGCATTTCAATGCATAAATGTCCTGACATGTTGTGCAAATGACAAATAAACTTGAAACTTAAACTTAAACTTAAACTTATACCACCTGATACATAATAATTTAAGACTTTATTCAGATCAAGGGCAAAAAATGGTTTGGCACATTCCTTAATTGAATATGATTAGATATGATTAGATTTTAGATTAGATCACATTTTGGCAAATGCATTTTTTAGTTGTTAAATAGCCTCAATTAAACTTCCTTTTTTAGAGTTATTCAATATTTGCTATGTCCAACATTTTTCAGTCTTTTTTCTGCAATATAAAATATGTTGCATGCCATCATTTAGATGGAAACAGCTCATTATCAGCTACATATGTTATTTTCCTTGATTCCTTGATTTCCCTAACCCCATTCCCTTTGTATTATAGCAATCATAGGCATTGCAAACATTGAGGTTCATAACCTTTATGCCCCTTCTAATTTCTTAACAGATTGCATGGTACAAAGATGGTAAGCGCATCAAACATGGAGGCCGTTATCAGATGGAGGTTCTTCAGGACGGTCGAGCCAGTCTGCGTCTTCCTGTGGTCCTGCCAGAAGATGAAGGAGTCTATACAGCTTTATCAAGTAACATGAAGGGCAATGCAGTCAGCTCTGGAAAACTCTATGTGGAGTCTGCAGCTTCTGCTCAACCGTACTATCCTCAGGCAGAGGCAGTGAGACGAGTACAGTAAGTTTGTGTTTTTATAATACCATAATCAGTTATAGGATACCACAAAACGATTGAATCAGTGTCTGTTTATTATTATGTGTTTATATAATGAGCTTATCAATTCCTATTTTAGGTCTGAATCTCCAATGTCTGCACGCTCCACTAGCCTCTCTCCCGGACGTTCCCCTGCACGTTCTGTCAGCCGTTCCCCTGGTCGCTCCCCTGCTCGCAGGCTGGATGAGACGGATGAGACCCAGCTGGAAAGACTTTACAAACCTGTGTTCGTCATGAAGCCATCCTCTTTTAGATGCTCTGAAGGACAGACTGCAAGATTTGATTTGAAGGTTGTTGGCAGACCCATGCCCGACACCTTCTGGTTCCACAATGGTAATTAGTTTGATTCGTTTAGTTTAGTTCTATGTGTGTATATTTAATTTGACAGAATTTGATGAGAAGTCAAAAACTGATTTTTTTTGTTGTTGTTGCTTAATAAAGGGCAACAAGTGGTTAATGACTATACCCACAAAATTGTGGTGAAGGAAGATGGAACACAGTCTCTGATCGTGGTTCCTGCAATGTCTCATGACTCTGGAGAATGGACAGTCGTTGCGCAAAACAGAGCTGGAAAAACTTCTGTTTCTATGACTCTCACTGTAGAAGGTAACATCCAGTTCCCTTACTGTCTCTATATGTTTAAATTATGCTACATTCTTTGTGTTATATGTTTTTTAAAATAATTAAGCTTTGAACAGCCCACTAAATCATTGCAATCTATTTTCTTGTTTGATTTACAGCCAAGGAAAACTTAGTTAGACCACAATTCATCGAGAAGCTGAAGAACGTTAGCGTCAAGGAAGGAACTCTGGTTGAGTTGGCTGTCAAAGCCATTGGAAACCCTCTCCCTGATATTGTCTGGCTGAAGAACAGTGACATCATCTCTCCTCACAAGTACCCTCACATTAAGTGAGTGCCCCTTCTTAAAAATGTTGGCTTTAAAATCTGTGTTAATCTGTATTTTCCCTTACTGAAGGCGTCTGCACATTCGTAACTACATCAATGATATTATTTTTCAGGATTGAGGGGGCTAAGGGAGAGGCACATTTCAAGATCCCCCAAACCACTGGAACTGATAGCGCATGGTACACAGCCACGGCCATCAACAAAGCCGGCCGAGATACCACACGCTGCAGAGTCAACGTTGAGGTGGAGTTTGCTGAACCCGAACCAGAAAGGAGGCTAATCATCCCCAAGGGAACTTACAAGGCTAAGGAAATTGCTGCACCAGAGTTGGAGCCACTGCATCTCCGCTATGGTCAGGAACAATGGGAGGAGGGTGACCTTTATGACAAGGAGAAGCAGCAGAAGCCTCACTTCAAAAAGAAACTGACTTCAGTCAGGCTCAAGCAATTTGGCCCTGTGCACTTTGAGTGTAGACTGACCCCTATTGGTGACCCCACGATGATTGTTGAGTGGTTGCACGATGGGAAACCTCTGGCAGCTGCTAACAGACTACGTATGGTTAATGAGTTTGGGTACTGCAGCCTTGATTATGAGGTTGCTTATTCAAGAGACAGTGGCATCATCACTTGCAGAGCTACTAACAAATTTGGTGTTGACCAGACCTCCGCTACTCTGATTGTGAAAGACGAGAAGAGTCTCGTTGAGGAAAGTCAGTTGCCAGAGGGTAGGAGGGGACAGAGAATAGACGAAATGGAGCGCATTGCTCATGAGGGAGGTCCCTCAGGAGTTACTGGAGATGACACATCAGAGAAAACTAAACCTGAGATCGTCCTGCTTCCAGAACCTAACAGAGTACTGGAGGGGGAAACTGCAAAATACCGCTGTAGAGTAACTGGCTACCCAACCCCAAAAGTCAACTGGTACCTCAATGGACAGCTTATTCGCAAAAGCAAAAGATTTAGACTACAGTATGATGGCATTCACTATCTTGAGATCGTAGATTGTAAGTCTTATGATTCAGGAGATGTGAAGGTCTTGGCTGAGAACCCCGAGGGCACTGCTGAGCACACAGTGAAGCTAGAGATCAAACAGAGGGAAGACTTTAGGACAGTTCTGCGACGTGCCCCTGAGATAAAGCCTCCAGAGGGTCCTGGACCTGAGCATGGCAGAGTGGCCTTTGATGTTGTTAAAGTGGACAAGCCTGCTGAACCATCACAGGCCAAAGAGGTCGTCAAACTGAAGAGAGCTGAAAGAGTTGTTCATGAGAGGTCTACAGAAGAGACAGAGGAATTGAGAAGCAAATTCAAACGCAGAACAGAAGAGGGTTACTATGAGGCCATCTCTTCAGTAGAGTTTAAATCTCGCAAGAAGGATGAGTCTTATGAAGATATGTTGAGGAAGAGAAAGGAGGAGCTTCTGCACTGGACCAAAGAGATACCTGAGTCTGAAAGGAAGAAGATGGAAGAGGAACGCAAACTTACAATTCCTACCATCAGACCTGAGAAAGTGACTCTATCTCCCAGCATGGAGGCGCCCAGGATCCTAGAACGAATTCAGAGCCAGACAGTTGCCCTAGGCGATGAGGTGCACTTCCGCTGCAGAGTTGTTGGGAAACCAGATCCAGAATGCCAGTGGTTCAAGAATGGAATCTTGCTGGAAAAATCGGACCGTGTTTACTGGTATTGGCCTGAAGACCATGTTTGTGAATTGGTAGTTAGAGATGTCTCAGCTGAAGACTCTGCTAGCATCATGGTAAAAGCCATTAATATTGCAGGAGAGACTTCAAGTCATGCCTTCTTGTTGGTACAAGGTACGTATGTTGTTATTGAGACTCCCGCTTCACCTGCTTCTGTGTTTTTTACCAAAACGTAATATTTACTGAATTATGTTTTTCTTCAGCCAAGCAAGTTATAAGCTTCACACAGCAAGTGGAGGACGTATATGCCAAAGAGAAGGACACCATGGTGACCTTTGAATGTGAGACAAATGAGCCTTTTGTCAAGGTCAAATGGCTGAAGAACAATGCAGAGATTTTCTCTGGAGACAAGTACAGGATGCACTCTGACAGAAAGGTGCACTTCCTGTCTGTGCTGATCATAGCCATGGAGGATGATGCTGAGTACACTTGTGCTGTTGTTGAGGACGATCACATTAGAACATCTGCTAAACTTCATGTTGAAGGTAAGCCTTATGATTTAATGTGTTTTGTTTATTCCAAGAAGGAAATAATGACTGAACTGACAGATCTGAATGTAGGAACAGTTTGATAAATAAACAATGGGATTTTCTGTAGGTGCACCGCTTGAAATCGTGAAGAATCTGGAGAGTATCGAAGTGCCCGAGACGTACGCTGGAGAGTTTGAGTGCGTCTTATCCCGCGAGGATGCTGAGGGCACCTGGTACTTCGAGAACAAAGAGATCACTCCCAGCCTCAAATACGTCGTCACCTCACGTCGTGGTCGCCATAGCCTGTCTGTAAAAGATGTGAAGAAAGAGGATCAGGGCAAATACACTTTCAAAGTGGGCGATCTAAAGACAAGTGCCTCCCTGAAGATGAAACGTAAGTTGAAGCTGTAAATGATAAAATATGCCTTACAATTCTGCATCCTACTAATCTACTAGGAAGCATGTGTAATGTCTAGGAGTTAGGACTTAAGCAATGGTCTTCCCTCTTCTTGTTACAGTGCGCCCAGTTACGCTGATGCAAGGCCTCTCTGACCTGACTGTCTGTGAAGGTGATATCGCCCAGCTGGAGGTGCGATTCTCTCAGGAGAATGTGGAGGGAACTTGGATGAAAAATGGTCAACCCATCTCAGCTACTGATAGAATTCATATTGTAATCGACAAGCTTGTACACAAGCTCCTTATCGAAAATGTCAACAAGGATGATGCTGCAGCGTACTCCTTTGTTGTGCCTGTTCAGGACATTTCCACCACAGGAAAACTCTCTGTTCAAAGTAAGTCTCTGTCAGCACTGGTTTCAGTTGTTATATAGAATGTTAAATGAAAATAAGCTTACATTCGTTATAATACCCTCTGCCTCTTTCTCCCACAGCAATCAATATTATTATACCCCTGAAGGACGTCAGTACAGTGGAAGGTACAAAGGCTGTACTCGAAGCCAAGATTTCAGCTGCTGATGTTAGCTCTGTGAAATGGTACCATAATGACAAGCTGCTGACAGCTAGTGAGCGAGTCCAAATGGTTGCTAAGGGATCTAAGCAACGCTTGGTACTGAACAGGACCTTTGCTTCTGATGAAGGACAGTATAAACTGGTTGTTGGCAAAGTTGATACATCATGCAAGCTTTCTGTTGAGAGTAAGTACTTTTGCAACATATGTATGGTACATGCTAGAGAGTGAAGGATTGATTGGCTGTGTATTGTTATTGGCTGATTTTCAGACCTAATATGCGATCGGCCGATCATATGATCCATATGTCGCGAGTTGCGAGTTGCCAGAGCATTACAGCATGCTGCAGTTCCAAAACATACTGCAGAAACCCAATAAAGTCAGTCTTTTTTATCGTATCTGACTAAAACCCATTTATAGAATATGAACAACCAAATATATACATATATATATATATATATATATATATATATATAGTAGAGAGAGAGAGAGAGAGTAAAGAATATATATATATAGTAGAGAGAGAGAGAGAGAGTAAAGACACTAATAACCTGATAGCCCTTTCGAGAGTGAACCACTCAACCCAGTACTGTGAGTATCTGTGAGTATGTTCACGTTCAACAATGTTTTAAATGTGTTGGTTCCAAAAAGCAAAGTACATTTCAAAAATTTCAAAGTAAACTTCACTTCATGAAAATCCAAAACACTGATCTGTCCATGTCTAGTACACACCCAAATAATGGATAAAGAGCATTGGGCCTTATTCACCAACCTTTTCTTATGTAGAAATTTCTTCTGAAAACCCATTCGTGCCGTTTTGAGAAAATTCTGACATTCTGACAACATTTCTTTAGAAGATGTTGGTAAATGATGCCCATTGTTGTTTTGCACAATGATTCTCATGTTAGAGATGCAGGAGAATTCTTAACCACCCAGCAAAACCAGTTGAAAAGACAACTATACATGACGTCTTAATAGCGTTGATAAAAATGGCTAAAAAGTGAAAGGTGAATAGCTGTCTTTTTCAGACAGTTGAAAAGGCATCTAAAAAAAGATATCCCTCTGTGTCCATGTTAAAAGTGAGGCACTGGGTGGCGTAGTTTCACACATCCCTTTGTTTTTTTTCAAGATGCCAAAATGTTATGTTTTTGAACAGCAGCATGTTCAGAAATTGGGTTTGTACACAATGTTTTCATCAAATTATTTTCATAGATGTATTAGGGTTATATGTGGTCTGAAAAAGATGTCCACTTTGGGCTAAATTTGGGCAAAAACAGACAGGCCAGACACAGCCCAATTTCCAACATCTCTTTTGGGGATATATAAAGTCCATAATGGGCCAACCAGATTTATCCCAAAAAACCAACATCCATATGATATCTGGTGCTGGGTGGGCATTTGAGAATTCTTATGTGCCAAGAGGTCCTCAAACCCAGCTGTATAATGTAGAAATAACCAATATATCTTGTATCACATGTAAAAACATGAACAGCTACATATGTTATACATACATGTATACTGTAACTGTAAAATTGACGTGACCTTTTGCTTCTTTCAGAGGTCAGCATCATAAAGCACATGGAGGATCGTGTTTGTACCGAGACCCAAAATGTCACTTTTGAGGTTGAGTTATCTCACACTGGGATTGATGCCTTCTGGACCTTTAAGAATCAACCCCTTAAAGCTGGTCCTCAGTATAAGATTGAGTCGAAGGGCAAGAAGTATAGTCTCACTGTCGTCAATGCCATGAAAGACGAGGAGGGCCCTTACGCTTTTGCAGCTGGAGAGAAGACATCAAGTGCAACACTTACAGTATCAGGTCAGATAATTTGTTTTACCCAAGTTCATTTGAGCAAAATGTTAAAACTGTTTATTCTAAGAGCCAAGGACTTGTGAAGATGCTTCCTCAGATTGCGTTTTCTTTCAACAGGTGGTGCCATAAACAGACCCCTGCAGGATTTAACTGTTGCAGAGTCTCAGACTGCTGTGCTGGAGTGTGAAGTTGCTAACCCTGCTGCTGAGGGGACCTGGCTTAAAGATGGTCAACCTGTTACCTTCAATGACAATGTCAGGAGTGAACAGATTGGTGCTGTAAGACGCCTTGTTATTGTTATCACCAGACCACAGGATATTGGAGAGTATACCTACCAAGTGGCAAACTCCAAAACATCAGCCAACCTGAGAGTTGAAGGTACATTGACTTTTGGTGTCTTACATTAAGAATACTGTGCAAAAGGGTTAGGCGTCTGTAAAAATGAGAAAGTGAGACATTAAAATTATCTGGTTTTTAGTGTTTATTTATACAGTAAAACACTAATATTAAAATAAACACTAATAACATTCCTATCCCTGCATTCATTAACCATCTCCAAAGCTCTCCTCATGGGAGTCTAGTGTTATATATAGTTATCATCCAGCCCTTGTTTTGGTAAATCAGTGCTTAAAGCCCTGGTCACATGGGTTTGGGGCGAATAACTTAATAACGGGGGAAACTTTCGCGTCGAGTTCTCATGCAAATTTGCAAAATACAACACAAGCGAGAGGCGACCCGGTACAGAGTCAGTAGGGAGGTGGGATTAGATGGTAATTATCTTTTCTTCTGGGTTTTTTAGCAGTTTTAACAGCACGTTTTTAAAACTGTTGAACAAAAATGGAGGACTGTTTACATTGCTGATTTCCAGCCTTGCTCTCAGCCGTGCCCATTTGGCAAGGCGAGGCCAAAGGCTAACCCTAACCAGTGTGACCATGGATTAGTGATTGATGTTAAATGAGGTGAGCTGGTGATGGAACTGAACACAGCCAGAGATGACCCAAGCCTTTATGGGGCCTTAAACAGATTTTCATTTGGGGCCCCCCCATCCCACTACGCTGAAGTGCCCGGGCCTTTATCAGTCATTCAAGCGGCACAAATCTGCATTTGCCCAACAGTAGAAATTTATTTTACCTGTGTGATACCATTTTGTTTTATTATTTAATGTCATGTATTCTATTCAGTGTAAAATTTATATTTTTATCACGATATCTTGATGCTCTTGGGGGACCCCTGGTGGCGTCGGGGCCCTAAGCGGCCACGTAACTTGAGTAGGCTGGCTCTGAACACACCCATGCATTGGAATGTGGAACCAAGCTCTGTTCTTCAGACTAGATCACTGACAAGATCTCACTACTTTCTTTCTTAAGAATGAGAAGCTCTTGTTTCTCATTTTTACTGGATTTATGTTCACCTGCTTTATCTGTTCCGATGAGATCTGCAGCTTCTACAGTAAAACTCTCTCATTGCTGTGAGAAATGAATGAGATTTATGAAGTAATTAATGAGATGAGATGTTTTATGAAGTACTGACTTCACTGACAGCATTGTTTCATCATTCATTCAATGTGCACCCTTACAATCTGCATTCTTTGTTTTTACAGCTGTGAAAGTGAAGAAAACACTGAAGAACCAGACTGTCACTGAGACTCAGGAGGCAGTGTTCAGTCTTGAACTCACTCATTTGGATGTAAAAGGATCCCAGTGGATCAAGAACGGAGTGGAGATTGTCCCAAGTGATAAATATGAGATCACAGTAAATGGCGCTGTTCACTCCTTGAAGATCAAAAACTGCAACACCCAGGACGAATCAGTTTACGGATTCAAGCTCGGAAAGCTGTCTGCTAATGCCAGACTGAACGTTGAGAGTAGGTCCAACTCCCCTTCTTTCCACCCCTTTTGCGTCTAAATCCATGGATAATGTAACTGTTTTTGACCACTGTTTCTAATCATTTCCCAGCTATTAAAATTGTGAAGAAGCCCAAAGATGTGACCTCCCTACTGAATGACACTGCCTCGTTTGAGCTGAGCCTGTCCCATGATGACATCCCAGTTAAATGGATGTTCAAAAACCAAGAAATCAAGCCAAGTGCCAACGTCCAAATATTTTCAGAGAGAAAAGCACACAAGCTGGTGATTTCTAATGTTGAAGAGAGCATGGCAGGAGAATACACAGCTACAGTGGGCCATTTGCAGTGTAGTGCATTTTTGCATGTTGAATGTAAGTATACTTGATACCATTTTTTACCATTGGAATTTCATAGTGAATGCTAAATAAATTCAATGCAATGATCGTTCCAGCTCTGAGAGTCACCAAGACTATGAAGAACATTGAGATTCCAGAGACCCAGGTGGCCACATTCGAGTGTGAGGTTTCACATTTCAATGTCCCGTCCACCTGGCTGAAAAATGGAGTCGAGATTGAGATGAGTGAGAAGTTCAGAATTGTGGTGCAAGGCAAGCTCCACCAACTGAAGATCATGAACACCAGTAGAGATGATGCTGCAGAGTACACTTTCGTGTGTGGAAATGACAGAGTCTCCGCTACTCTGACCGTTAGCCGTAAGTCAGTTTGTCTGTGTGAATTTTCTTCAAGGTTGTTGGTCTTCACCGAAACATGAAAATAATATACACATGCATTGTTTCTCGAATCTTCCAGCCATTCTGATCACCTCCATGCTCAAAGACCTCAACGCTCAAGAGAAGGACACCATCACATTTGAGGTGACGGTCAACTATGAGGGCATCACCTACAAATGGCTGAAGAATGGTGTGGAGATTCGCTCCACAGACAGATGCCAGACCCGATCTAGACAGCTTACTCACTCTCTGACCATCCGGAACGTGCACTTTGGCGATAGTGCAGAGTACAAGTTTGTGGCTGGATCTGCCGAGACATCAGCTAAGCTTTTTGTGGAGGGTAAGTTCTTCTTCAACCTCCTACAAAAGAATCTTGTGCAGAATTTAGAGGTTTTCTATTCTGATCATGCTGTAATATTTTCTTTTCTAGCTCGTGTCATTGAGTTCACCAAACACATCAAAGACATCAAAGTCACCGAGAAGAAAAAGGCCATCTTTGAATGTGAGCTCTCTGAGCCCAATGTTCAAGTCACATGGATGAAAGATGGACAAGAACTTGAAAGATCTGAAAGGTTTGGAAATTTTTTTAATTGATTTTCCAAGTCTTTTTTTCTGTCTATGAACCAGTTTTTCTAAGCCTATATTTTTACACGATTCCTTAGGTTTAAAGTTTCCACAGACAAGCACATACAGCGCTTGATGATTCAGACTGTTCGCATGTCTGATGCCGGCGAGTACTCTGTGGTTGCCGGTTCAAGCGTTTCCAAGGCTCATCTCACAGTAGAGGGCAAGGATGTCCGCATTACAGAACCTGTCGAGAAGGAAATAACGGTAAACACTGGTTTACAGACCCAAATTCTCAAATATTAATGACTGATCTGCATTATAATGTTATTATTAATAATAATATGTTTTTGATTATTGTTTGTTTTGCAGGTGCTCGAGAAGCAGAGGGCTACTTTGGAGTTTGAAGTCAATGAGGATGATATTGAGGGCCGCTGGTTGAGGAACGGTGTTGAAATTCAGTTCACAGTTGATAAGCGCTTCAACTATGTTACCATTAGGAAAATTCATCGCTTGACAATCTCTGAAACCTTCCGAAGTGACGCTGGAGAGTATACTTTCATTGCTGGGAAGAACAGGAGTGTTGTAACACTATATGTCAACAGTAAGTCTTGGTTCATTATTTATTAAATATAGATTCTTCATCTGTAAAAATCTGGGAGTATTGTTCCTAAGTTAACATGTTAAAGGTAGGGACAGGGACTTTGACAGAAGTTAACTGAAAAACCTGTTTGTATGGGATAAATTTTACATGGGGAGAATATCTAGAACTGGGGTAATATAATTATTAACGGTGCATCTGAGTGATTTTAGTCCAGTCCGAATCTGCCATGTCAGCCATTTTTACAGACTGTGTGAGATTCTGACACCTTTTACCTTCTTTAAAAACACCTGTAAAAATATCCTGTGTGAATTTGCTTAATCTATCCATTAAAAATGAGTTTTCCTCATTTTTTTTGTCATGTATAACAACACCAAGGCAGGCATTTACTGTAGTTGTAAGGTAAAACTTTTTTCAAAGGACTTCTGAGAGACGTCATGCTTCTGAAAACTTTATTGATAATTTAGTCTTCTATGCTTTTTCAATGATTTTTCTAGTCTTCTATGAGTGTAGGAGACTAAATTCTCACAAGTTTTCTATTCCTGTACAAATTAGTTATCGACATTGCAGACGTCCCTCAGTACAACAAATCCAGTCCAACAAATCCAGTCCTAATAGGGCTTAGAGCTAAGTGTTTTGCAGCTGGACTCTTCACCCTCAAAACACATTCACAAGGCCGTATGTCTAAGTGCTTGTGCTAACAGAGTGGTAACTGATTTGCTCAGATTTGCAGCTCACTGCTTATAAGGCTAGGCTACTGCTCCTGCATAAATCATGATATTTCTTAGTTTAAGAAACAAAGTTTCTGGATTGTTGTAAAGGGACTTTGTAATTCTGAAAGTTGCTGTTTAAATAAAGCTTAATATTATTATCCAGGCTGAGAATATGAGGAAAGGTTCACCAAATGCTATAAAAAAAGACTTACTGATCAAAAATTGGTGTCCTTCCAGACAGCAGGGGTATAACTTTAAGATTATAATATTTAGTGGATGTTTTAAGCATGCCGGTTAGATTCTGAATTGTAAAAGTCCAGGTTTAATTTTGAAATAAATAAAATTAACTAACCTCATCTATATTCTCTTCTCAGTCCCTGAACCTCCTCAGATCATCAGGCACATGGAGCCTCTGTCTGTTGAAGCTGGCAAACCTGCACGCTTCTCTGTGGAAGTGACCGGCATCCCTCAGCCTCAGGTCACCTGGTACAAGAACTCCCAGGCGCTGTCTGCCGGATTCAAGTGTAAGTTCCTGAGAGAGGGAAATGAACACACCCTGCTGCTCATTGAGGTCTTCCCAGAAGATGCAGCTCAGTACAACTGTGAGGCAAGAAATGACTACGGACAGGCCACCAGCTCCGCCACACTGAACGTTGAAGGTAAAATTTGAAATTAGATGGCTGTGTAAACCAATGGCAGTCTAAGCCCAGAAATCCAGTTAATGACTTAACATTGATAACACTGTTAATGAAAACCATTGTTTGTAGTTCCAGAGGTCGTTTCCCCTGACACTGGCGCACCTTTGTCCCCACCTGTGGTTATATCCCCAATCCAAAACACCTCTGTCAAAGAAGGAACATCTTGCAGATTCCAGTGCCGGGTGTCCGGAGAGGGTAAGGTCGTCTGATGTGCACATTGAGAAATATGGTCATATGGTCCATATTTACAATCTTTCAGCTGATGAATTCTTCTGTTCTGTTTGCTGATGTTCTCTCTAGATCTGACAATCACTTGGTACTACAAAGACAAAGAGATCAAGCAGTCGAGCTTCTACAAAGTGTCTCAGTTTGATGACATCTGCCAGCTAGAGCTTGTCAGAGTTTATTCGGAAGATGTGGGCGAGTACACCTGCGTCGCCCGCAATTCTGCTGGAATGGTATCTTGTTCTGCAGTACTGACACTGGAGGGTGAGCTGAATATTCTTAATCCTTACTAGCATGGTTGTATGATCACGACAATTTGTTTTTTTTTTTCGCTTAAAGATGTGATGGCAGATTTATGCTACAGTTAATTGCATTTTAATCTGTAACCGATTCTTTGTTTTACAATGTTCAATTATGGTGATTTTAGCTATAAACTCATACTGGATCTATATTGGACACACTTCACTTGCTGCAAGAACACTTTCACTTTATTGATTTTTCCAAGGAAGTCTTTTGTAGCTCTCTGTAGAAACGTTATTAAGAAAGATGTATGAATGTGTGCTCAATGCCTGATGGCTGAAGACCAATCAATACTTCCTTACAGGGAAAACTCAAATTACGGATGTAACAACTCAAGAATCTCAGTGGCATGCCTCCTCCAGTCTCTCCACAAGCATTAAGAGTGTAAAGAAGGAGCCTATTTGTCAGAGACCCACATTTATTCAGCCCATCGTGAGTTGCAATGTGCCTCACGGGGAAGTGGCCAGATTTTATGCTTGTGTTTCTGGCATGCCAAAACCAGAGATTAGCTGGTTTCATGGCCAGGAACCTGTTACGCCAAACAAAAATGTTGTCTTTCATTTTGATGAAATGACCAACACTGCCACACTGATAATAGTCGACACTTTCTCTGAGCATGCCGGAGAGTACACTTGCAAAGCAACCAATGCTGCTGGAGAGGCAGTTTGCACAGCAACCCTTGCAGTAACCAAAGAAGGTAATATTCATATAAAATTGGGTCATTATTTTGGTATGACGCACCAAGATTAATTGTTGATTCACGTTGTTTTCTTAGCTGAAAACTCTCATTGATTTTCCTCAGTGAGACTTTTTAGTCACTTTTACTAACTTCACAGTTAAACCTTTTAATAGATATACATTTTTTTTTCCATTGGTACAATCAACCCACATTCAGTTTTGTGAAGTGTGATCCACATTGCTCTCTTCATTTCAGTTCTAGATATTTCTCACCATAATTGGTTTCCTGTTACAAACCTTTCCACTCTCTTTTTTTGCATGTGGCATGCTCTAGAAGAGTTTCTTTGTGTCTAACGTAGTCTTTTGTATTGTTCACCCACTGAGCACAAGGACATTTAAAAGATGTGAATAAGAAGTCTAGATTTCGATTAGAATTTTAATAGACGTCTTTGCTGGATGTTGAAAAAACTCAAACTTTCAAAGATACAAATAAGACAGCTTTACATAACAGCTACATAGCAAAATCTTTTTATAGGCCAAATAAAATGTGGCTTCTTATGTCGCTCTGTGCTCACTGGGCAGTATATGTGTTTATACTGCAGAACTGAGTTACTTTCTGTCTAACTTATTCCTTTGTATTGCTCAGATGAGTCCTTTAAAGATCTTGGTAATGAGAAAATGTCAAGCATGGAAAAATCTTTTACAAAAAGAACCAGTCTACAAACCCAAAGACTCAGCCCTGATCCAGGTCAGGATCTGCCAAGTGATTCTCTTCTCTTTGAAACCACACCCAAGAGATTAAAAGTGTGGTCCGAATCAGTAGCAACATGTGCCGAGGTTCATCAACAATCAATTCTTTCTGAAGATCCAAGTAAGAGAATTGCTGGCTTTCTTGAAATCACTTTACCAGACCCCACCCCAACCCTGCCTGAAAGATCTTCAGTGACATGGTCAAAGTCAAGTGAAAGAGTTGTTGAGGTTCAGCAACCATTCACACCTTCAAGAAGGTCAGTTATAGATACTGAAGTCACTTTGCCAGGCTCTACTGCACCTTCAATGAGAGGTCAACCAAGTTTACCTGTGGAGGATCAAACTCAGAACCTGCCATGTGATACTCTTGATTTTGAAACTCCATCCGACAGATCGCCTTGGACATTTTCCAAACCAGGTGTAACAGTTCAGCAAAAATCAACTCTTTCTAAAACCACAGATACCATGGTCACAGACAAACCTTTAACAAAAGACGAACCACCACATGTAGAGGTCCAACTAGATAACAAGAGGGCAAGTGATTCTCCAGATATTACAACCCCACCTGAAAGATCTTCAGTGACATGGTTGAAATCAAGTGAAAGAGTTGTTGAGGTTCAGCAACCATTCACACCTCCAAGAAGGTCAATTATGGACATTGAGGTCACTTCGCCAGGCCCTACTACACTTTTAATGAGAGATCATCCAAGTTTACCTGTGGACGATCAAAATCAGAACCTGACATGTGATACTCCATCAGACAGATCGCCTTGGACATTTTCCAAACCAGCTCCTACAGTTCAGCATAAATCAACTCTTTCTAAAAAGTCTAGTAAGACAATTTCTGGCTCTCTTGAAATCACTTCACCACACCCTGATATGGTTTCCAAGGTCTCAGATATACTTTTAGAAAGAGATGAACCACCACACATGGAGCTCCAGCCAGATAACAAGCTGCCAAGTGATTCTTTGAGTATTGCAACCCCACCTGAAAGATCTTCAGTGACATGGTCAAAGTCAAGTGAAAGAGTTGTTGAGGTTCAGCAACCATTCACACCTTCAAGAAGGTTGGTTATGGACACTGAAGTCACTTTGCCAGGCTCTACTGCACTTTCAATGAGAGATCAACCAATTTTACCTGTGGAGGATCAACATCAGAACCTGCCATGTGATACTCTTGATTTTAAAACTCCATCAGATAGACCTTTAGACTTATTTTCTAAACCAGGTCTTACAGTTCAGCAAAAAACAACTCTTTCTAAAAAGCCTAGTAAGACAATTTCAGGCTCTCTTGAAATTATTTTACCACACCCTGATACAGTTACTAGTATACTTTTAAAAAGAGACAAACCACCATATGTGGAGGTCCAACTAGATAGCAAGCTACCAAGTCATTCTCCAGACATCACAACCCCAGCAGAAAGATCTTCAGTAACATGGTCAAAACCAAGCGAAAAAGCTGTTGAGGTTCAGCAACCATTCACACCTCCAAGAAGTTCAGTTATGGACATTGAAGTCCCTTTGCCAGGCCCTACTACACATTTAATGAGGGATCATCCACGTTTACTAGTGGGGGATCAAACTCAGAACCTGCCACATGATGCTCTTGATTTTGAAACTCCATCAGACAGACCTTCTGAGATGTTTTCTAAACCAGGTGTTACAGTTCAGCAAAAAACAACCCTTTCTGAAAAGCCAAGTAAGAGAATTGATGACAGTCTTAAAATCACTTCACCAGACCCCACCACAGATACCAAGGTCACAGACAAACCTTTAACAAAAGACAAACCAAAACATGTTGTGGTGCAACTAGATAGCAAGATGGCGAGTGATTCTCCAGACATTACAACCCTGCCTGAAAGGTCTTCAGTGACATGGTCAAAGTCAGGTCAAAGAGTTGTTGAGGTTCAGCAACCATTCACACCTCCAAGAAGGTCATTTATGGACATTGAAGTCACTTTGCCAGGCCCTACTGCACCTTCAATGAGAGATCAATCAAGTTTACCTGTGGAGGATCAAAATCAGAACTTGCCATATGATGCTTTAGGCTCTGAAATGCCATCAGACAGACCTTTAGACTTATTTTCCAAACCAGGTCTTTCAGTTCAGCAAAAAACAACTCTTTCTAAAAAGTCTAGTAAGACAATTTCAGGCTCCCTTGAAATCACTTTACCACACCCTGATACGGTTACCATGGTCTCAGATCTACTTTTTAAAAGAGATGAACCACCATATGTGGAGCTCCAAGAAGATAACAAGATGCCAAGTGATTCTCCAGACATTACAACCCCACCTGAAAGATCTTCAGTGACATGGTCAAAACCAAGCGAAAAAGCTGTTGCGGTTCAGCAACCATTCACACCTTCAAGAAGGTCATTTATAGACACTTTGCCAGGCTCTACACTTTCAATGAGAGATCAGCCAAGGTTATCTGTGGAGGATCAAAATCAGAACCTGTCACGTGATGCTCTTGATTTTGAAACTCCATCAGACAGACCTTCAGACTTATTTTCTAAACCAGGTCTTACAGATCAGCAAAAAACAACTCTTTCTAAAAAGCCTAGTAGGACAATTTCAGACTCTCTTGAAATCACTTTGCCACCCCCTGATACGGTTACCATGGTCTCAGATCTACTTTTAAAAGGAGACAAACCACCACATGTGGAGGTCCAACTAGATAGCAGGCTGCCAAGTGATTCTCCAGACATCACAACCCCGGCAGAAAGAGCTTCAGTAACATGGTCAAAACCAAGCGAAATCGTTTTTGAGGTTCAGCAACCATTCACACCTTCAAGAAGGTCAGTTATGGACACTGAAGTCCCTTTGCCAGGCCCTACTACACATTCACTGAGAGGTCAAGCTAGTTTACCTGTGACGGATCAAAATCAGAACCTGCCTTGTGAGACTGTTATTTTTGAAACTCCATCAGACAGACCTTCTGAGATGTTTTCCAAACCAGGGGTCACAGTTCAGCAACAAATGACCCTTTCTGGAAAGCCTAGTAATAGAATTGCAGACTCTCTTGAAATCACTTCACCAGACAAACCTTTAACAAAAGACAAACCACCACATGTAGAGGTCCAACTAGATGGTAGGCTGCCAAGTGATTCTCCAGACATCACAACCCTGGCAGAAAGAGCTTCAGTAACATGGTCAAAACCAAGCAAAATAGTTTTTGAGGTTCAGCAACCATTCACACCTTCAAGAAGGTCAGTTATGGACACCGAAGTCCCTTTGCCAGGCCCTACTACACATTCACTGAGAAGTCAAGCTAGTTTACCTGTGACGGATCAAACTCAAATCCATCCATCAGACAGACCTTCTGAGATATTTTCCAAACCAGGGGTCACAGTTCAGCAACAAATGACCCTTTCTGGAAAGCCTAGTAATAGAATTGCAGGCTCTCTTGAAATCACTTCACCAGACAAACCTTTAACAAAAGACAAACCACCACATGTAGAGGTCCAACTAGATAACAGGCTGGCAAGTGACATTACAACCCTGCCTGAAAGATCTTCAGTGACATGGTTGAAATCAAGTGAAAGAGTTGTTGAGGTTCAGCAACCATTCACACCTTCAAGAAGGTCAGTTATGGACATTGAGATCCCTTTGCCAGGCACTACTGCACTTTCAATGAGAGATCAGCCAAGGTTATCTGTGGAGGCTCAAAATCAAAACCAGCCATGTGATAGTCTTGATTTTAAAACTACATCAGACAGACCTTCAAAGATATTTTCAAAGCCTGTTGTAAAAGGTGGTGAGGTTCAGGAACATTCAGCCTCTAAGAGAACTCTTGTTGACCATCATGAAGAAGTCCCTTTGCAAGATCAGCCATGTTTGCCTGAACAAGAACCTGGTTTACAAGATCAAGCCCCTGGCTTGAGAATTCACAGGCCTTCCACAGAGAGAATATTATTGCCATTAAGTACTGATGTACCTGTGTTCGCAGAAGACAGAACAGGTAAAATGGCAGAAGGTGTAAGCTCTGCTAGAAATATTTTGGAGAACAAATCTTTGATGAAAGCACACACCTCAGAAGGAAGAGGTGAGGTTCATAAGGAGAGGCCTGAAGATTCTTTAACAAAAAAGCAAATGGTTGATCACCATAAACACATTCTTCATGAACATTCACTGGAGCTCCAAAAAGACAAGGATTTACCGAGAGCTACGCTTGTCCTTGAAACCACACCTGCAAGACCTTCAGTGTCATTGTCAAAATCAGATATAAAAAGTAATGAGGTTCAGCAGCCATGTGCTGCTACCACAACGACGATTAAAAGTATTTCTGGCTCTCATGAAGTCAAAGTTCTCGACCTCACTCCACAGACCAAGGACAAAGATATATTTTCAACGAAAGATGAAATACAAATTCTTTCTTCGGAAGACCAACTGGATCAAACGTTACCAAGTGATACTCTTTCTCTTGAAACCATGCCTGGGAAATCTTCAGTGATGAGATTAACATCATATGTAACATCAGGGTCAACAACTCTTCCCGGACGACCAGTTGAGTCCATTGATTTTAGTTCTCATGATGCTACAAACTCCAGCATGTCTCCAGCAGTGCTTCTTAAATCATCAACTTCTAAAGCTGAAGACCAAGCTTTGGAGGAAGCCACTATGAGCTCGCCCAGTTATCAGAGCAATGTAAATGTAAAAAGAAGTGGAATGGTCAAATTTGTCCTCCACGCTGATCCCCGGTCACTCTCTGATGTTATATGGTACCATAATGGTAAAAGACTCACTGTTACAGAAAGGATTAAATATGGCCGATATGGAAATGTGTTATCCCTCTATATATACAACACCCAACCTGAGGACGAGGGTGTTTATAGCTGTGCCATTATCAGTAAAGTTGGCAAGACCCAGATGACCTCTGCCCAGCTTACAGTGGAAGGTGGCTATATACCCTTTAAGCATCCCATTCCATTTCATTCTCACTTGTGTCTTTCTTTCACCCACCAATCCACCAATGTTTGTTGTTATTTTGACATTTAGCTACGCCGAAATTCATTCCACATGCGTCATCATGATCACCATCTCTTCTTTTATCGTCTTCAGTACTCCATTTCAACCTACTCTTTCTCTTGAAACCTTTTTGGGCTAACTCTTTATTCTTTAACTTTATTGTTGCAACAGAAGCAACGCCAAAGGCAGAAACGTTGACCATCTCTCAGTCAACTCCTGAGAGTCCATTTAAGGCAGATGATGGTTACAAGAGGCCTGTTCAACAGGAACAAGTGGAACACTCAATGGGACGTTCTGTTCCGCCAACACCAAAGGAAACAAGCCAATACACTGAGCCTGTGTCCATCAAGGAAACAGGGGAGCTTATTATGGTTCCACCTGACTTTCTTCAAAATATGTCCCCAGCTACCAGTGTGAAGTCTGGGGAGGGGAAAACTCTTCTTTGTGTTTTGAATGACCCCTCCCCTGTCTCGGTTGTTTGGCTACATAATGGTAAAGTTGTTGAGGAGTCCCCTACATGTACAATGTCACAGAATGGTTCAGTGTGCTGCTTGAACCTGAAAGATGTTGGTCCACAACAAGAAGGAGTTTACACCTGCAAAGTTGTTAATGCTGCAGGAGAAGCTGCATGCAGTACTCACCTCTTAGTGCCAGGTTGGCGAATGCATGATCTTCCTCTGTTCCTTTTCTTGTATGTCATCTCTGTAGCCATTTGTTTCATGCCATTTGATCAGTGCTGGTCGTCTAAAGTGAATTCAAGTAAATTCATGTTTTTTATTTTATTAAAAAAACTGGTGCATGGCTTTGTAATGACCCAGTTCCTCGAATTGCTGTTTTACAGTTACAAAAGTACACGAGGAGATTGAGACTAAAATTCAGGAAGAAGTCAAAGGTAAGAACTGTCTACTGAATCTTGTTTTAAGTAATGTCCTTTTGTGAAACATGGTGTTGAACATGAACTATTTGACAATACTGTATGAACTGACTGTACAAACTGCATGGATCTCTTTGATGGGAACACTTTCATATCTTATTTTTTTCCTATTTGTATGTATGACCTCTTGACCTTTTTGGAAAGCAAGCAGTTTGACTTGCTTGTTGTACAGCATTTTGGGAAAAGTGGGGTTTTGCATCTATTTATTGGATTTAAAGAGCATGCAGGAAATCTTGTAGCTGAAAATTCAAGGTGCAGGATGTGTATCTTTTAAAGTTTCCGAACCACAGGAAATAATTCTTTAAAAGATATGGAAGTAGCCACATCTTTTACTTGCTTCCTATGTTTCTTGCATCTGGACCTCCCTCCTGCAAATATTTCTTAGACTGGCTTGCAGATAGCGGTATGTGATTAATGTTGTTTGCTTTTTAAATAACCTGGTTATACCTCTAAACTATATTAGTTCGAATAAACGCCTTCTCATACAAATCTAGAGCTGCTTTAACAATTTGTCTTTGTATTCAATAGAGAGCAATGTTTCTCTAAATGTTGAGCAATTTACCGCCAATCTAAGGATTAGAAAGGGCGTTTATTCGTCTTTCTGCAAGTCAGGTAAGGAATATTTTAGGATAAATACACCAGGTAAATCTATCTAAAAATCCATTTTTCAAAGGCCAGTTTTATTTTAATACATTAATGCTTTGAAAAGACATTTATGCTTTGAAGAAATGTCCACAGAAGAAGGAACAAAACATCAAGCCATTTTCGTGTCAGAATCTTTATTAAAGAATCGAGTCTTGCGTTTATTCGAACAAATATGGTGAGTGAATTTGTTTTTTTTATAGCTTTGTGACTCGATGCATGTGTTTAATATTTCTATTAATATTCAATTTCAAATACATTTTAGTCTCTTTAGCATGTTGAGAATTTTGTTGAACTTTGTCTCCCTTCTTTTACAGAATTGTTTTATAATGAAGGAACTGAGTACACCGAAAAAGGAAGACAGCAGCATGGTGCTTTATCAGAACCCGAAGAAGCGTTAGATCTTCATCTTGTAACAGACTCTGGGAATGAAAATATTAAGCCTTTTATTGTAAAAAAGCTCAAATTTCAGTCTGTTGTGGAGGGGGAGGTAACTGCATTCAAATGCAAACTAGTCGCAAGACCGGCTCCCACGATATTATGGTTTCATAATAACAGGCAGATTCAAAAGGAGCACCGTCGTAAAATACACACTGCGAGTAAAATGCATGTGCACTTAACAAGTTTGACCATTAATGAAATTAAAGATAAAGACTCAGGGAGTTACAAAGTAATGGCGATTAACACAGAAGGATCTGCAGAATCCACAGCATCACTTCTTGTGTCATTAAGAGAGGAGCAAGAGGCCAATTATGTAAGTCTGTCCAGACGTTCAGACAGATCCCACTCAAGCCTGGATTCATTGGTTGATCAAACAAAGGAGAGAAAAATTAGAGTAGACCTTAGATGTGTTGGCTCGCCTTTTGATAAAACAACCAAAGGACAACCAAGAGGGCGCCCTAGACCTAAGAGTGCTATGTTCCGCACAATGTACTTTGGGACTTCGTCCCCATCAAGGGCACCGGAAAAAGACAGCAAGCTGGAGACTGCTTCAGAACGTGCTCGTTCTCCTCCGGCTATGTTTGAAAGACATGAGCGATTCAGTGATCGCTACAGTGACATTTATTGTGACCGATTTACTGGTCAAGACCGCTACAGTGATCGGTTCAGTGATAAATTCAGTGATAGATGCAGTGATCGGTACAGCGATAAGTTTAGTGACACAGACAGTCTTCATGGAGAGGTCAGAGCAAAACTTAGCCTCTTACAAAAAGCTGTTAAACAGAAGAAGAGGCTTTCCATATCAACAATGTCCTCTTCCGAGTTTGATCTGGAGTCAGTCACGAGTGAGCCTAGTTATGCAGATTACGCAGAAAGGCTTAGGGCTAAGCCGGTCTTGTTGCCGGAGCTTCAGCATGTTGTTCGGCCAGGTGAACAAGGTGAGGGTGCTGCGAGTAGATCCTCAGCAGATTTTCAAAGTAGGCTTGAGAGAATCACTGGTCTTGGAGCTCAGTCGGGTGAACCTGCACAGCCAAGATCGAAGCACTCATTTGAACCTCAGTCCAGATCCAGGACAATACAGATGATGAGGGGCGAACTCCCGCTAGGGGACGTCAAAATGAAGGAAACTAAAGTTGAGGCATCAGAAATAAAAATGCACGCGGTTGTTGCTTCAAAGGAAGAAGCAGCAAAGGAGGAATGTGAAACTGGCACAGATGATTCAGATCTTAGACAGTGGTATGAGAAGGCCAATGTAAAGGCTAAAGAACCCTTTGTGCTGCAATGGCTTGAGGCAGGTGAAGCCTCCAAAACTACTAAAGGTGTTAAAACCTTACATGAGCAGCCTGAACTCAAAACATCCCCAAGAACAAAAGATGTTAAGTTAATGAAGGAAGCATTTCTTGGTAAGGATGTTCCACAGGATGATGACAAAACCATCCAGCAGTTGCAGTCCAGAGGAATGTATATGGAGGGTGAGCTTGAAAGAAACAGAGAAATCCCAGAGAGTTTAGAAGGTGAAGATCAGGTCTTGGCTCAACGTGTTAGAAGGTGGCAAGAGGATGTGCAGTTAGACCAACCAAGAGCAGGTACATCTGACAGGTCTGAAGCAAGGGACTCTTGTGTTCACAAAGCTGAAGATAAAACATATAAACAAGCCACGATTACTCAGAAAGGCTCAGCACGCGAGTTGGTTTCATCCATTCAGGACTTCATAAGTGAAGAAGAGAAACAACAACACAGTCACCCAGAAGCTATGCCATCTGTGTGGTCTAAGGAGAAGTCACCTTATTTTCATGAATCTGTAAAACAGAACGAAAAGGAACTTGCAATGGACTCTTCATCCACCAAGGCTCCAGGATTCTCATCCAAGGGAAATCTCCTAAGTGAGCATGTAACACCAAGTGAAGCACATTCATCACTAGAGTTAAAAAGTGAGAGTATGCAGTTAGCAAGTACAGGAGAAGACAAAACCCACCATGTAAAGAAACTCCAACAGGGCCTCACAGAGATTGTTACACCAGACTGGTCCACGGAGAAAGCATATACTCCTGCATTTGAAAAGTACAGGAAAGAACCTTCACAAGTAACCCAGGAAGATTTGTCATCAGCACAGGTTTCAAGATCTTTGACCAGAGCAAAGCCTCCAGACTTTGACAGTGAAACCCACAGTGAGCCGTTTTTGCTGCCTGACAAAAGAGCCCTGAAACATAAGCCAGAGCAGTTGGTGAGTGAGGAGGAGACTTCCGTACAACCATCAAGAAAATTGAAACAGCAGCAAGGATCTGAAGACGATGAAACTTACATAGAATCAAGAATCAGTCAGAGGGACTCTTCGTTAACAAAGGTTGCAAGATCTCCAAAAGAGAAGCGCCTAAGTGAACGTGGATCTCAGAGGGAGTTGCATTTATCACGAGAACGAATTAATGAGTTAAAAAATGAAAGTGAACGCTATATTAGTGAAGAGGAGGCCTTGAACCAACGAATAATGAAGTGGCAACAGGATGTTTTGAGTGAACAAGTACATGCAGCTCACATGGAGCCTGAGTGGGCTGCCGTTGTGGATAGTCCCAAGGATACTGTGACGCACAAAGTTGCTGAGTTACCCAAGAAGGGTCAGTCATTGTCAAAAACACCAAAGGAAATGTTCTCGAGTGATGTTACCATGGAAGGCTATGGAATGGACCGTTCAAAAATCCAACTCGAGACTATTTCTCATGAAGACAATGGAAAGTTACGCACTGACAGTGACTACCTTGTCAGTGAGGAGGAGGCTCATGCTACACGCATTAAAAAATGGCAGCATGACATTCTGTCTGAACAAGAGCAAGAAGAAAATGTTGAGTTGGAATCTAACTGGACCATGGCTGAACATTTGCCTCAATCCTCAACTGGTGAAGCTGGTTTAGAAATCAACAGGGTACCTGTATTAGATTCTCAGTTTGAAGGAACTCAAAGCAGGCACTCAAAAGCTTTCCTTGTGAAGGACAGACCCAGTGCTGGTGACGTTGAAAAAGTCACTAAAAGCCAGTATACCGCCCATGAGAAAGTTACAAAAGAGACTCCTCACATTGCAGCAAAAGATGTTAGAGGGCTCTCAGAACAAGAAACTGCCCCCATTTTGCAGAAAAAGGTAGACGAAGGCGCTGTGAAATCTGGGGCACCCGTCTTTGTTACAACATTTGCGCCAAATGTAGAAGTAAGGATGGGGGAAATGACTGAACTAAAATGCCAGTTTCATGGAGACCCACGTCCATCTGTTTCCTGGCTTAAAGATGGACAGCCTATAATAAGAGACCCAGACTTTGATGTACGTACCAGAGCAAATTCTTCAACTCTGACCATCTACTATCCAACAAGTTATCATCAAGGCATATTTACCTGTAAAATTTTCAACAAATATGGAGAAGCCAGTACTTCTTGTATGCTTAAAGTCACTGATGATGAACACAAGACCTGGCCTGAAGCACCTCAAGAAGTTAAAGTGACAGAAGAGTCAGTAATGGCTGAAGAACAAATATTAGAGGAAGAACTGGAGTCATTCATGGATCCTGGCCTAGACAAAAAATTCACTTTGCAGGTACCGCAGGCAGTTGTTCATGTTCCTCGCACCTCCGACTCCTCCATCCACTCATCTCCAGTAGAAATCAGAATAACTGCTCCAACACCAGTGCTAGATATTAGTGAGGAAGTTAAAGACACATTTGAGCCCAGTGAAAAGATGGCTGGGGCGCCGTCTGATGAGAGCACATCTCAAACTATGAAGCATAAATTCACGTTTTCTTTTGATGATGTTGGTGAAGGACCTCAAGTTATTAGAGAGTTGGAGAACATAAGCTGCTCAGAGGGCCAAACTGCCATTTTTGAATGCATGATATCTGGTGAACCAACACCTAGTGCCATGTGGTCACATGATGACATGTGCCTTGACCCTGACACAAACAAATACACGTTTGAAGAGCATGACAAAATCTACCGGCTTTACATTCATGATTTCACTTATCTTGATGCAGGAACGTACCGATGCACTGCCACTAACAAACTTGGACAAGTCGAGAGTGTAGCCGATGTGTCTTTTGACTCCACAACATTAGACTCTGGATTCTCATCTCTTGCAACACTAGAAATGAGTGAGCAGGCAAGATCTCTTGTCTTTACAACTGACAGCACTCCCACAGTTAGAGCTAAAATTTTAGCAGGTCCTTCTTCTATATCCAAGGACCTGACTAGAAAAGGTGAGGAGGATATGTATAGGATTGATCAATCAGCTGAAGACCCTACACTGTCCCTGCATGACCCCTCTAGCTTGCAAGTGGATGCACGAAAAGTCCCACGTGGAAAGCAAGGGGGTATGTCAGATGTACCTGTTCTAACTGGTTGTGGTTTGCAGTCATCAGGCGCAGAGGTTAAAGTATCAAGAATAAAAAAGGCATTCGAGAGACCAGAATCTCCCACAGTAGAGCCGGAAGGTATAACTTTAGAGTCCTCCTACCCTGTGGAGGACATTCCAGAAGTTGCACTTGATGTTAAACAGTATGCAGATGGTTTAACATCTTCATTTAAACCAGTAGAGAGTGATGTTAAGGAGTCTGCTTCTTTAGTCGCAGGCAAGGCATCCCCATTGAGAATCATCCAAGATGTTTCAAAGACAGGCTTTGTAGAGAATGTGGACCAGTCCATTGAGGGGAAAGCAGTGAGGGACATGTTGCTGGTGGAGCCATCATCTAGTGATTTGCATCGTTTTGTCTCTCTCGCAGAAGTCACTGAGACTCAACAGTCTCCTACTTTAATTAGACCTCAGGCTATATTACCAGATGTATCGAGGAACTTAACCGACACTCCTGGTAGCCCTAGAACAAAAGAAAGTGCAGTAGAGGAAGCGGCTATAAAGGGAAGTAAAGGAGCCTTTGTTAGACCGGGTGGTAGCCATCTTGAAGAAGATGACCCTGCTGTATCTACTCAAAAAATCGTATCAGAAATACAGGAACATGCAGCTGTACCATCGAAAACTAGCACAATTAGCATTCAGGGAATCCAAATGGAATACAAAGACACAGCAACTAGTGATTTAGGCCAGAAGGACACAGAAGGGGGGGTTTTGGGTCAAATGTCAGACATATCGAAACCAAAAAGTGAAGTGGCGACAAGACTAACTGCTCAAGAACGTTCACAGCAACAACAGCAAAAAGGTGTTAAACTAAGTGCTACTGGTGTTAGAAAACTTGAGGAGGAAGAAGTAACCTTCAGTGCTGTTTATGACTATTATAACCCACCGTCTGACTGGGGACGACCCTTGTCACCAGAATCGGAGATGTCCATTGAAGTTGGCAGCACCTTTAGTGAGGAAATGGCAGAAGTTGAGCGGTTCTACACACCTGCTTCATCCACCGAAATTTCACAATTTCCTAAATCACCTGAATCCTTCCACACTTCTACTGAGACCCCAGGTGGTGTTATGATGTCCCCTGACTATCCATTTTCTCCCATTGAACACAAGAGACCCCCAAGCAGCTCTAGTGATGGATTCTATTCTGCTAAGTTTCTTAGATCCCCAGATGATGAAGGTATTGAAACAACTCCCCCTGCAGTTACTATTGATGAGAGCATGATTCTCCAAGAAGGTCGTGGTTTGTTAGGCTTGGGGGCCCTTCAGGAGAAGGTACAAGGAATACCTCCGGCCTTTCTTAAACCTCTTACCAAGAGAAGAGTGTTTGAAGGTGACGTATTACGGTTCAGTGCTGAAGTATTTGGACTGCCATCCCCAGAGGTCAAATGGTTCCGAAACAAAACTCAGCTTGTTCCAGATGACAGAACTAGCATTGAAAGAGATGGTGATAACATAACGTTGGAAATTCGGAACATATCAAAAGCTGATCAGGGGGAGTACATCTCTGAGGCAGTGAATTATGTTGGTGAAGCAAAAAGTGTTGCTCTAGTTGTAGTGATATCTCAAGAGGCGAGGATGATACCAGCGCCACCTGCAGTCACCCATCAGCATGTAATTGAATTTGACGTTGAGGAGGATGAGGATTCATCAAGATCCCCATCCCCACAAGAAATTTTATTAGAAGTTGAGCTGGATGAGAACGAGGTGAAAGAGTTTGAGAAGCAGGTGAAAATTGTCACCATTCCAGAATACACAGCTGACAACAAAAGCATGATCATCTCTCTTGACGTTCTTCCAAGCATGTATGAGGAAGGTGCCGTTGATTTTATAACGCAAGAAAGTGAGGACTTGAAAATAGCATTTGAGGTAACGGAGATGCCACCACGTTTCATCAATCCAATATGTGACATAGAGACACCTGAAAATACAAGTGTAATGTTTGAATGCTCTCTGATGGGAATCCCTTCGCCAGTAGTGTCATGGTTTAAAGGTAATATGAAGATCCCTCATGATAAGAAGAAATACTTTCATAGCTCTGATGGTGATAACCACTTCCTAAAGATCCTGAAAACCAACACACATGACAGTGGCATTTACACATGCCGAGCTATTAACGTTGTTGGTGAGACGCTCTGTAGAGCATCTCTAATGGTATTGAATCCACAAGCGTATTCCGGAAAGGCTAGGGGGAGAGAACTCACTGCGGTGTCTCTAGGCAGCGCCAAAATTCAGCCCCAGAAGTTTGATTTGGTGGTTGGGAATTCCTCATTTGATGGCGAACAAACGTCAGAAATCGAGCTTGAGTTTGAGTTCCAGCAGGAATCGGATGAGTCTCAAAAAGCTGTAAGACTGGTAGCCATGACTGATAATGAGGTGAGCGAACAGGGAGAGAAGTACGTTAGCATCAACTTTGACGTCTTCGCAGAGCCGTCTAAGGAAGATAAGATAGAATTCAAAGGCAAATCAACAAACTCGTGCAGTTTTCATTTCCAGGTCACTGAAACACCCCCGAAATGCATAATACCACTGCAAAATGTCACTGCAGCAGTAGGAACACCAGTGTTGCTTCAATGCTTAGTCAGTGGAAAACCAAACCCCACAGCAGAGTGGTTGAAAGACGGTGCTCCAATTACAAACCCTAGATACATCATCCAAGAAAAGGCCTCAGGGCATTTCAATCTGCTCATAACAAATGTAGTTCAAGAGGATGCCGGCGAATTCAAATGTGTTATCCAAAACAAGGCAGGCTCAATCGAAACAATGTCCCTGCTAAAAGTCTTTTAGTTTAATTAGTTTAACTTCTTTGCCACACAGGACTGCTATTTTATGAAGTGTGTCTTTCATAGAGACATAGTTGTCATTATTTTTCATGTATTGTATATGTAAATTATTGTGGTATCGTGTATAGTTCTCTGCACAACATATCCAACATGCTTTTAAGCCTAATCTGTAGCAGCATGTATTGTCTCTTAATTGCAGGTTGGTTTATTTATTATAGATTACTAGTTGTCAAAAATTGTTCATAGTTTTACATGTGTGGTGTTAAGTGATTAAATGTACATTTTTTTCTTCTTTTCTTTTTGGCCATGTGATACTGTGCATGAACATTTAGTAGATGTGAAACGACTGGCACAAAGTAGATGGTCAGACATATCTGATGTCTAGTTAAGGGAAAGGCAGGAAAAAAACTTTCTGTGTACTTTGAGTTGCTACATTTTAGTCAACACATTAATCGACATTGAATGTCCCACTGAATGACCCGTCCCCCCCTTTTAAATTAATCTAGATTAATTTAATTTAGATTAGAGCTTTAATAGGACATTGTCTTAGATGTTTAATATGAGTTTTGCAAGTGATGCTGTATGAAATTAGAGAGCAAAGTACTCATACTCTACAGTAAATTTATGGTAAATTTAGCACTGTACACCATATTAGCTTGATTATTTCTGTACTTGTAGACAACCAAATATCATGTGACGAAGGTGAAATTAACACTTTATTTTACTGTGCCATTATTAATTAGTTACGATTATTTCCACATTTTAAAAATGTTGAAGTCAGATTACAAAAATGAGAAGCTGCAGTTTTTAATGTACCTGATTCAGTTTATCTGCACGTCGATTGATAATCCTCACTGATTGAGATTAGAGCCTTCAGCAGCTTTTGTGAATGTATTGCATTGCGTCCTCGAGGGCAGTTCGTGCAAAATCTACAGGTTGTAAGTAATTATATATTCCAGATATTACCCCAGTACAAATGTTTAGTGCCCTTTGTGTTTTACTGGTTTGTGGGTAGATGGTGCTCTCTCCCCTCATCTTTCTTGAAGTGATGTTGACTGGCACAGGCGTCTGTTAGCTGGGGATCTGGCGCTTTCCTCAGAGCGCGTCGGCTGCCTGGCAAGGCCAGATCACTGCTAGTGATGGGGGAGTTATGAATGGGTGGGTTAATTGTCAGTACCAAATTGGAAAAAAAAGGAACATACTTGTAACTTTCCCAATTTATTGTACCTACCTGTCATTACAGCAACATTGCCAATGTATCAGTCATGTGAATAATATATAGTATAATACATGACTATACAGACTATACAGAAATAGCAAGTAGGGAGTTTGATCTGATAGCACTGTTTGGCTATCATAAATCTTTTTTTTGTGCAAAAAAAACAAAACAAACCTACTTTATATAGTTTATAGTGGTTTAAACAAACTCTTCACCAATTAACTCATTTAAATTTCTTTTTATTTACATATTTAATCACTTAAAATGACATTTTGATAATAAATATGAATAAATAAATGAATAAATAAATATGTGCATTGTTTTTAAACATGTTGATGCGGATAACGTAAATAGGACACTGTTTACAAATAAAATAAAGTATAAGCTATAGTAAATTGGTGGGTTTAGCAAATGCAGTAACATTTAAATATATGGCCATAAAACCTGCTCTAGGCTCAAATCTCTACTGTGATGATTTTTCATGTCCTATGGTTTAAGGATTTCTTTTTGCTAATTTAATTATCAAACTACAATTGATAATTGTAGTTTATCAATTAAAACTAATGATTATAAACATTTGAAATAGATTTGGTAGGGCCCTAAAGAATAATCAGTATAGTATAAGCAGTGCTAATTTACAGTGATAGTGAAGGAATCATTGTGCAATCTAAATATTACTTTTAGTATAGAGTTATTTATTTGACTTGTTTAATGTTACAGAGAAGATTTATTTAACTTTTAACTGTAAATAAAAAGTATGTTTTCTCAGTATAGTAACAATGAGATCTGAGAGTATATTTTACCAATGTAAAACCTTCTTAAACCTTCCTTAGTTGAAACAGAGAATTATTCAGAAAGAATGTGGTTTGAGGAGTAAATAAGTTGAGTTTCAGTTCATTCTATGTAATTCTGTGTACATTAGACACACAATAAAGTACTGACAAAAATATTGTGCAACAGTTGTTTTATCTTTTACCATTTGTACGCTCTCTCACTGATGATCTGTTTGATTTATGAATTATATGGTGAATCTTTAACCTCCGTTATTTTCATACAGAATTTTCTAGCTTGACCCTGGAGACCAAGGAGCAAGAAGACGACACCTACAGCACTTCCCTCCAATTACCAGAAAAATCTAAAACACTTGAACTCAAGCCAGAGGAAAAATCTTACACTAGTTCCTTGGAAAAGAAAAAGGAAAGGCCTATTTTTATAACCCAGCTTACACCCGCAGCAGTAACGATTGGAAGCTCAGCTAGGTTTACTGTCACAATATCTGGTTTTCCAAAGCCTAAAGTTCAGTGGTTCCATAACGGAAAAGTCATTACTTCTTCATCTGTATACAAGTTCGTGGAGGAAAGAGATGAGTACAGTCTGATCATAACCGAGGTAAAGAAGGAATATGAAGGAGAGTACTCTTGCTCTGCCAGTAACAGATTTGGCCAGACTACTTGCACAACCACACTGAGAGTACAGGTCAGTGATTTGTCACCAGCAGAGAAATGGGTTGAGGAGATGTTTAAAATCCCTGGAGAACCACCTCGGTTCACCACTCAGATCTTGCCCGTACAGTGTGCTGAGGGGTCTGAGGCCAAATTTCAGTACAAAGTGATAGGGACTCCCCGTCCACAGGTTCAGTGGTTTAAGGGTAATTCTGAAATTAAACCAAGCCTGAACTGTTGTGTTGTAACTGACCCCGATGGCACTGGCTTTCTTATTATGATCGATGCCCAGCAGAGGGATAGTGGTCTTTACACATGCAGAGCTTCCAACACCTTCGGGGAGGCCACCTGTAGTGCTGAGTTGCATGTGTTCCGCAAAAGTTTCTCCGTATCTCGTCAACAGCAGTTGATTCAGGAACAAAAAGGTTACAAGACGTCCAGCACTGAGGAGGTGACTGAATCTCGACTGTACAGCGTGAGTCTTCCAGGGCAGGCCGGAGTTAGACTGCAGGAAGGACACCAGATGATTTATACTATTGGCACTGAAGAGAGGCAGACCGTAGCAAGTGAGCATGTAGGAACTTTACGTGACTTAGACGTCTCGTCTGCAGTTGTGAACAGAGAAAAGGTAACTCACCAAGCTGCAGTGCTGCAGTCTCATGAGACGCATGAGAGAGTAACTGTTGCTCCAGTCCAGCCACAACCAGCTGTGGCGACACCTCTGAAGCAGCTCCACATGGCCGCCATGACCTCTGCTGTACAAGAGAGCCAGGGCTTCACAGAGGAGCACTCTGACCGTATTAAAAGTCCTGAGGTCACCGAGCTTGAAGTTGCCAAGGAGCAGCCTTCGAAGGTCATGTCTGCCACAACGGAGTGCGTGACCCCTCTAACCATTGTGAGAGCAGAGTCGCTAGTCAGCGGTGAGAAAGAGCAGCTAAAACCAGCTCCTGAGCCCAAATACCCAGTCTCAAGTCACCAGGTCGAGACAACACTCCCATTTGTTAAAGAGCAATCACAACTGATCCCACAGACAGAAGCGGAAAAGAGCTACCAGGTTAAGGAGGGTATTAAAATTCTATATACAGCCGTTTCCACCGAGAAACAGCAACTAACAGAGGGCCATGCTACAGATTTATCAGTGTCAGATTCAGCAATTCAGACGTCCGTTAAGAAGGAATCCTCCAAACCGGTCGTCCTTTCACTGAACGAAACCAAGACAACTCTTTCAAAAGAGGAAAAAATCTCTATGCATAGACCTGCTGAAGAGACAGCATCTCTAGCTAAAGACAGACCTTTGAGGTCTGCTCTAGTTGCTGAGGAAAAGAATGAATTGCGAGCTGATAAAACAAGCATGATCCCAGGTTTAGACAGCGCTGTTTCAGTTCAGTCGCAGAGGGAAGAGGAACAGGTGCTTTATTTACAGGTATTTACAGATCAAGCAGCACTTCCATCTGAGGAGAAATTCAGTACTGAGAAACCAAGCCCAGAGCAAGCTACGACTCGAAAATCTCCTACTCTAATGCACACAGTGTCAACAGATGAGCACTGGACTATTCCGTGTGAGGAGTCGAGTCAGTTTTCCAACCAAGTGCCATCAATCTCCATAGAGCCCCGTAAAGAGACCCCCGCGCCCCTGCATCTACAGGCGGTTCAGCCAGAAAGCGTGTTATCCAAAGAAGGCATACTGTCAGTAGAAAGGCCAGACCAGCAGATGGCAGTGCAGAAACAGGAAAAGGCCCGTAGACATGCAGTTACCACGGAAGAGAAAAGAGAACTGACAGCAGATTATTCCAGCTCTCTTGACGTGTCTGTGGCAGGGGTTCGTTCTGAAATCAGGAAAGAACCGAAACCTCAGAGTGTTTTGCAAGTCATCGCAGAACCAATGCAGCTCCCCAAAGAGACTCCTTTTTCCAGTGATATTAAGCAACAGCGTGCACTGGTTCAGAAGGAGGATCACTGGAACATTATACATGCCACGTCCGTGTCAGACAGGCAAGATCTAGAGGAAGGGCATGTGGAGAATTTGGATGTGGTTGACAAATATACATGCTTGACTGAGGTGGAGCCCAAAATACCATCAGAGTTGGTTCATGTCGAAGAGAAGGCAGTGTCCACCGAAAGTAGCATTGCCCTCGAGGCTGCCGAGCAAGACTTTGCTGTAAAGATTCAAGAAGGCCAGTCTGTTAGACAGTCTATACTGATGGAGGAGAAACATGTTCTAAGAGGTGAACTATCACAGGATGTTACACATTTGGAAACAACCACAGCAGTGGTTACTGAGCAGCAGATGGGTGCTCTACAAGTGTCAGAGTCCAGAGAAAGTCAGACTCTTCCCAAGGAACTCACGTTTGTGATTCAGGCGCCGAAAGCATACAGCTTAGACATAAGGCACCAATTGAAAAACACGCTTGCGTCTGCTGTTGCTCAAGACCAGTCGTTGATTCTGGCAGACGTGGTTCAGCGTCTAGACGTTGTTGAGGTACAGGCGGTCAAAGTGCAGAGAGAACCCAGGTGTAGTGCGTTCACGTATCTTATCACAACTGCAGATGCACCCATAGAGATCACCATTGCTTTCGAGGGGGAGTACCCTCAGACAGCAGATCTCAAGAGTGAACTCCAGGCTGCCTTCTATTCCATTGTCTATCGTGAGCAGCAGGTTCTTACCTCTGAACAGCGTGGAACGATGCATGTTGACAGGCCCCAGAGATTACAGGTTAGCAGTGCTGCTTCTAAAGAAAAGTTCTCATCAATGGTAGAGAGTGTACAGTTAGCGGAAAATACCGAAGTATTTTTGCCGCCTAAAACTCAAATGGCTGCTCTGAAGACTGAAGCCACTGCTTCGGTTCTGTCTGTAACAGCTGACAAACAAATTGTGCAAGACTCTAAAAGTCGAACGATGACGATTACCACCGAGTCGACAGTGGAAGTGAAGCAGTCTGTTCAGGTTCAAAGACAGGAAATGAGGTCGGTAACTGTAAGAACCCAAGACAGAGATGTAGGTGCGGCAGATATCACGGCCGAAATGTCCTTTGGGCCGGTCCCAGCTGAACAGTCTGCTGATGTTTTCATTCAGAGGGAGGGATTGCAGGAATATCTGACAGAGGAGACCACTGAATTAGAGAGGGAACACGTTTTTGAGAGCTCCTTGGAGGATATGGCCATTGAAGAACACTCGAAAGCGACATTTTCTGTGACTATAAGACATGTTTCCAAAGTGAACTGGCTTTTCAATGGAAAACCAATTAGGCCTGGCAAAGAGTTCAAGTGTTTGAAAGATAGGGACACTTACACATTAGTAATCGACAAACTTGTCAAGAATAAACATGAAGGAGAATACACATGTGAGGCTGTGAGTGAAGCTGGCAAGACTTCGACATCATCAAGGCTCACAGTGGTCTCAAGAGGTTGGAATATGGGGATTATTTTACCACATCATATCATCCATGACTAACTTACTCTGAATGTGGTTTTGATTATAATCCACTCTTCACAGTCCTTTTCTTTTTTAAGGCTTTTATCATTCACCAATGTGTAAGCATGCCTTCACTTTGTAGTGTTCATCAACTCTTAACCGGGTTGGGTTTCTTTCAGTATCATCCCTTTCTTCATCACCTTCTTACATTGCACAAGTTTTCCCCACCTTTTTTTTACTTTAGTTCTTGAAAACTGAATCTGCGTCACCCAGGGCACACCCCCATGAATTGTACCTCATCCATGGTTCATCCTTCACTGAGCACTTCCTTTTGCATGCCTTCCAAGGACATCAAGTCTTGGTTTACTCTTCATCGATCAGTTCTTTTCCATAACATGGTCATAATTTTCCCTCCACAGTCACCCCTGGACTACTGTACGCATCTCATTATTAATGCCATGTTGATTGTTTTTGAATTATGTTCTATAAGTAAATACAGTATGTTTAAATGAATCTGTTTAATATGCTTCAATTAAGTCTTATAAGGACTTAAAGATTAAAGATTGGACTTGAAAGTATATATTTTAAACATGCCAGTGAGCTGTTCCAGATTTTTAATAGTAATATAGTTTACCATGTAATGAAACAAAAAAAAACACCAAACTGATGGTCCTTTGTGTTTTTCCCCCTCTGCACAATTCAGTTCCACCCGTTTTCAGGCACAAAATTCATGCTCTGGAGACGAACGTTGGCACTGCTGCCAAGTTTGAATGCGAGACTGAAGATGCACCGAACGTGACCTTCAAATGGTTCAAGTCTGGCACTGAGATCAGACAGAGTGACAAGTACAGGATCATCAGCCGCTACACCACATCATCTCTGGAGCTTTTGAGCCCGGCAAAGGCCGATAGTGGAGAATACACCTGCAAAGCATCAAACCAGCATGGTAGCGACAGCTGCTCTGCTACCCTGAATGTAACGGGTAAGACACCTATCCTTTACCTTCTCAGCGTGCTGTGTATTATTTTATGTTCTAGTAAAGCAAATCATACCTCTTCCTTTTCTTTTTCAGTCTAATGTTTGTTTGATTTTGTGTTTTATAGAGGTTTTCCCTCCAGAATTTGTATCAAAGCCTGATCCGATGACTTTATTTGTGGGCAAACAAGCGAAATTGCAATATGTTATTACTGGTTCCGTGCCGATGAATGTGGTCTGGCACAAAGACAACATTGCCATTTCCCCTGATCAACACTATAAAGTCTCATCTGAAAAGAACAGACACTATCTTGAGATCACGCAACTTGAGCAGAGTGATCAGGGAATGTACCTTTGTAAAGCATCCAACAGTGTCGGCACGGCCACTTGCAGCACTGAAATCAGGGTTATAGACAAACCCAGTTTTGTGAAAACGTTTGAGGCGACGTCTTTGGCAGTGGGTAATCCACTGAAACTTGAGTGTCAGGTGAACGAGGATACGGGAGTGACCGTCACCTGGACGAGGGATGGCAAGAAAATTCATAATACAATGGATAGCAAAATTTCTTTTGAAGAGAAAGTGGCCTGCCTTGAAATCCCAAAGGCCAAGATTAAAGATACTGGCACTTATGTCTGTACTGCTGCGAATGATGCTGGAAGCAGCACACACTCTTCTGTGATAACTGTGCAAGGTAAGACATATGAGATTAACATACTGCGCAGTGTGTGTGTGCACAAATCTTTAGAAATGAATTTTTCAGTGTTTTTTTTTTTTAGCTTTTAGCTTTGCTTTGACAGAGGACACAATCTTAACCCATCTCTGTCGTCTTTGCGGCAAGCTTGATTTTTCTTTCTGTTCTTGTGCCTGAAAGTCTTCCATTTTCGTGAGCTCTCTTGCAATGCAAAACAGACTTACTCTGAATTGAATCCCTTCAGAACCTCCAGCGTTTGTGAAGAGACTGGAGCCCAAGATCCTGTGGAAACAAGGCATATCTGCACGCTTGCTGTGCACTGTTAAAGGGTCTCCTGTACTCCACGTTACTTGGTTTTTAAATGACAAACAACTTAGTCCCAGTGAGAGACACAAAATAGCATTCAAAGATGGTCAAGCAACACTTGAGATCTCAGCCCTTGTTGTGTCTGACAGTGGAAATTACACTTGTGAAGTAATGAATGAGGCTGGCTGTGAAAGCTGCAGCACTCAATTGACAGTTAAAGGTTTGTGACAAGCATAAATATCTTCCTCAACTGCTTTATGATGATCATTATCATCATCATCATCATCATCATAATCATAATTTAATGATTGTTATTAATTGTTGAATTGCATGCTGTTACTCTTACTCTTAGAACCCCCTGCTTTCAAAAAGGAACTGGACATAATGGAGGTAGTGAAGGGACATACAGCCCAGTTCCACTGTGAAGTTACAGGCACTGCTCCATTCGAAGTGACCTGGTTTAAGCATAAGAAGCCAATTACCAGCGATAAAAAACACAAAATAGTTTCAAAGGATGCCGTTTATTATTTGGAAATACAGTCATTTGATAGTGCAGATATTGGGGATTACCAGTGTTGCGTATCAAATGATGTCGGTAAAATAACTTCCAAATCAGTAGCCAAACTAAAAGGTTAGTAAATGTACTTTACTCTTCTTACGCAGTCTCTTACGCAGTTTGGTAAAGGTAAAGTTTAAATGGAAATTATATTATAAATGGTTCTTCTTTCTTCAGACCCACCGTCTTTTGTAAAGAGGGTTGAAAACACAACTGCAGTTTTGGGCAGCGCTGTAAAACTGCAGGGTACTCTTAAAGGCTCAGCCCCTATTGTTGTAAAATGGCTCAAGGATTCTGAAATACTTCGAGATGATGATCCTAATGTTATCCCAACTTTTGAAAATAACATCGCCAGTTTGGCAATTGCAAATGTAGCCATACATCATGGTGGAAAGTACACATGCCAAGCTGAAAATGAGGCTGGTCAGCAAAAATCGGAAGCCTCCCTATCAGTTCAAGGTTAGAATGAAACAATATGTAGCAGACATACTTAGCAACTATAATGAGCCATAATAGTAAAATTACAATAATCCTTACAATCCTCCTTTTTTAATCTCAGAACCAGCCAAGATTGTTGATAAAGCACCATCCATCAGTGTTACCGCTGGAGACTCTGCAACCTTGGAATGCACTGTCTCTGGAAGTCCAGATCTTAAAGTAAAATGGCTCCGAGAAGGCAAAGAAATGACCGGGAGCCGGAAATACAAAATCTCCTTTAAAGACAATGTAGCAAGTTTGAAAATCCTCTCGGCAGAGAGGGGGGATAGTTGTGAATACACTGTCGAAGTTTCGAATAAGGTCGGGAAAGACCGTTGCTCTTGCTCAGTCACAGTTCTTGGTTAGTCCTTCTCTCTCTTCTTCGAATGATTACCATAAACTGTACATTTTTATGAGTGTTGTGGTTTACAACATGTTCTTATTTTCTTGAGCAGACAAAATCATACCCCCAACCTTCACGAAAACTCTTAAAAAGGTTGATAGCAATGTTGGGGCCAGTGTTCAGATGGATTGCAAAGTGTCAGGCTCCCAGCCCATGACATTATCTTGGTTCAAAGAGGGAAAGGAGATCACAACTGGGGAAAAGTATCTGACTGAATTTAAAGAGAGCACTGCAACGCTGAAAATATCTCGTCTAGAGACACCCGATGCTGGGGTTTTCACCTGCCGTGCAACCAATGCGGCAGGGCACAGTGAGACCAGTGGAACTGTATCTGTTAAAGGTTAGAAATTGACATAGCTGTGATTAATCGTATTCCTTATTTCTGAGCCCTTTAGGTATAAATATCCAACTGACAAGTTGAGTATGTATTGATGACGATGTCCCCCCTCAAACTACTTATAGAGCCTCCAGTCTTCACACTGACGCCTGAATCTCAAGATGTGATTCCTGGCTCTACTGTTGTTCTGAAAGCTGCCTTCACTGGAACAGTGCCTTTCACTATTAAATGGTTCAAAGAAGAGAAGGAGATACTAACTGGAGGCACTTGCTTGATCAAGAAAGAAGTCACTTCGAGTACTCTGGAATTGCACACCGTGAAGCCATCTCATTCGGCCAAATATACTTGCCAAGTGGCGAATGATGCAGGAAAGGTTTCGTGCACCACTGTGTTATTTGTCAAAGGTGCCTTGCTCTTTAAGCTCTTTCAGATGTTACTCTATGTAACTGCCTTCTTACTCCATAATGGTACGACATAATGGTTTGCGTTAACTGATGCGTATTCTCTTTTTTTAGAGCCTCCAAAATTTGTGATGAAACTTGACTCCGATAAATTAGCAGTGAACGGAAGCACTGTGGTTTTGGAGTGCAAAGTAGCTGGCAGCCCTGAGATCACGACTAAGTGGTATAAAAATGAGACCGAAATCAGCCCAAGTGATCACTGCCAAACGAGCTTCGCTGACTCAGTCGCTACTCTGCAGATGTCCAATTGTAGTGTTGAAGACAGTGGAGATTACATTTGCATTGCATCCAGCGATGCCGGCAGTGATCGCTGCAGTTGCTTGGTGACAGTTAAAGGTGTGTAGAGAGCTTAAAAGTGGTGTAGTGTTTAGTGAGTAGTGAGCAGCAGCTAATCAGTTAACTTTATCACTTTGTTATACTATTTTCCCTCTAGAACCGCCTGTTTTTGTGAAATTGTTTGAGTCCAAAGAAGTGGTCAAAGGTTCCGATGTTGTGCTGGAGGGATCTGTCTCTGGCTCAGCTCCGCTTGAGATCTCCTGTTTTAAAGACTCAAAGCAGATTAGAAATGACCGTCGTCATATCATTACCATGAACGATGGAATAGTTACCCTCCAGATTCTGAAATTCGAATTTGGAGATGCTGGCAAATATCAGTGCATGGTGGCAAATGAAGTAGGACAGGCATCGTGCGATTTTGAAATGATTTTGAAAGGTTAGTACGGATGAGGATGGATAGGGATGGATCAGTCAGTCAATACGGATCATGCATTTTCATATGCTAACTATATGTCTTATGCTCACTTTCTTCCATTAGAGCCACCATCTTTTGTGCAGAAGATAAATAACATGAGTGCCCTTATTGGCAGTGAGATTACAATGCAGTGTTCTCTGAAAGGCTCACTGCCTATGACAGTCTCATGGATGAAAGACGACCATGAGGTCAGAGATACAGAGCATGTTCAGATGTCCTTTGAAAACAGAACAGCAGTTCTGCGTATGTCGTCTATACAGTTAAAGCATGGTGGAAAGTACACTTGCCATGCCCAGAATGAAGCTGGAAGTCAGAAGTGTACAGCAGCTTTGGTGGTCAAAGGTTTGTTGCGATTGCTTGGTTACTTTTGAGTAAACTAGGTAGATAAACTTGCAGCTCCGTGGACATTATATTAGTCACCTGACGTGTTTTTTAAGGGGGGTAGTAAGTTCAGGCTCCTGCAGATGGCGCGGTACAAGGATGCTCAGGCTATAAATACCTGCGAGGTGTGTGACGAGATTTATAGATTGAGAAGAGGTTGTATAGTGCAGTGAGGGTCTCGTTGGATGTGTGGAAAATGGGTTGCAAAGCAGATACAGTTAATATTTGGCTAAGAGGAGGGATTGCATTTGGGCGTGGCCAACGACCACAGTGTGAAGAAAGTAGCTGAATCTGCAGGTATATGGAAGCAAACAGTCATATGGGTCTACTAGCAGTAGCAGAAATCCCGGCCTAGAGGAAATTCTCATCAGAATTGGGACCAAAAACTGAAACTGATGGACAGGGACTGCCAGCAGGTTTCACGGCTTGTGAATAAAAATGGCTTCGCTTCCAGTCAGACTTTCAGGAACTGCATTTTTTTTATTCACAAGCTGTCCATCAGTTTCATCTTTCTTCAATACACCACCTCTTCTCAATCTATGAATCTCATCGTACACCCCGCAGGTATTTATAGCCCGATAATCCTGGTGCAACGCCATCCGCAGGAGCCTGAAGTTACTACCACCTTAAACACGCAAGGTGTCTAATTTTCTGTCCGGGAAGCTAATGTGATTAACTCAAACCAATACAATTTGGCAGTGAGAGCAAGTTAACATACGCCTGTAATCCTTTGCAGAGCCAGCAAATATCACAGAGCCGTGCAAATCAATTAGTGTCACTGTTGGAGATCCCGCTACTCTGGAGTGCAGGTTCTCAGGCACCAAAGCCTTGAAAGCTAGATGGCTGAAGGATGGAAAAGAGCTTACATCAGGGAGAAAATACAAAGTGCAAAGCACCGATAAGAGCTCTATGTTAAAGATCCTGTCTGCAGAGAGAAATGATGAAGGCGAATATAAATTTGAGGTTTCAAATGATGTTGGCAGTAGCACCTGTGAGGCTTTCGTGACTGTACTGGGTCAGTATTTCAGCAAATTTGTTGTCATTTCATAAAATTGGTAGAAGAAGTGATATCCCATTGTTGTGCACTCACCTGCATCTTCTTATTGTGACAGATCAAATTATTAAGCCTTCTTTCACACGAAAATTGAAGGAAATGGAAAGTATTAAAGGATCCTTTGCACAGTTAGACTGTCTGGTCTCTGGGTCCCTGCCTATAACTGTCACTTGGTTTAAGGAGAACAAGGAGATAGAGGCTGATGATAAACACAAGTGCATTTTCTTTGAGAATGCAGCATCTTTGGAAATCACTCGCCTTGACAGTTCTGACAGTGGCAGTTACACCTGCATTGCTACAAACAAAGCAGGCACTGACCAGTGTTCTGGCGTCTTAAAAGTCAAAGGTTTGCATTGACCATTCATTCCCATTAATAATGTCATGCATTATCCTTTAAGACTGTAAATTTGCTCAGAATTAATAGTGCTAAATAGTATAATCTACAGAAGGCCTGAGCAACAGTAGCATTTTGGCTATTTGCCTCTTTACTTGGTAGTTGTCATTGTTCTAATTCTAGTTTCTAACTTATTTTGACTGCAGTAGTTCTGCATTTTATTAGAAATAGCTATCCACCTGTATTGGTTTATACATGCATATATACACACATTAAATGAATATGCACTTTCAAGTAACCTAGAATAGAATTACAGGATACTGACTGTTGTTCCCCCCCCCCCTTTCATAATCAGAACCACCAACTATCATTGAGAAGCCTGAGTCACAGGATGTCATACCTGGAACTCGAGTGAAGTTCAATGTACTTGTATCTGGCACTCCCCCATTGACTATCAAGTGGTTCAAAGATAAGAAACAGGTCCTATCAGGAGCTGACTGCTCAGTTCAAAAAGACGATGGCTCTAGTTCCCTTGAGCTGTTTTTCACCAAGCCATCAGACTCTGGAGACTATACCTGTGAAATAACCAATGATGTTGGCTCTGATTCATGCCAAGCATCGCTGTTTGTCAAAGGTTTTTATCCAGTCCATTTCTGAATTAATCCCCTTTTGTCCTTTTTTAATCTGTTCAAGAACCTATAATAATTATTATTTTAATTGTGATTTTAATTGTGTCTGTTGTGCAGAACCCCCCAAATTCACCCGAAAACCAGACAAGGTTTCAGTGGTGAAACCTGGACAGTCTGTATGTTTTGAGTGCCAGGTCATGGGCACTCCAGAGATAGACATATACTGGTTCAGAGATGGCAATGAAATAAGTCAGAGCATGAAGCATAAAATGAGCTTTGTTGATTCCCTGGCACGGCTTGAGATAAGTGGTGCTGATCTCAAAGATGGTGGAGTTTATTACTGTGAGGCCCGAAACGAAGCAGGTAGCGAAAGCTGTAGTATGGAACTGAAAGTGAAAGGTTAGTAAAACAGTTAAGTGGTTAATTGAACAATTCAGAGCAAGTGAATCAGCTGAAAAGATTCAGATTTCATGGTGTGGATATTTATCTCAATGTTTCAGAGCCACCAGTTATTGTGAAGCCGTTCGTTCCTGTAGAGGTGGTGAATGGTTCAAATGCTTCCTTTGAGTGCCAAGTGAAAGGCACTGCTCCCTTTGAGATTACCTGGCAAAAGGATTCAAAGGAGATCAAATCCAGCACTAAACATGTGTTCTCGCAGAAGAATGGCTCAATGATTGTTCTCGACATCCAGAAGTGTGATGCTCTGGATGTTGGAGAATATAACTGTATTGTTTCAAATGAAGTTGGCAGTTGTTCATGTAGGACAACATTAAGCATAAAAGGTTAGCTCATCGTTTTCTTTCTTACAGTATGAACTGTACACATTGTGTAGGTTTTAATTCGTAACATCGTTCATTTTGTTTTCTTGGATTCACCACCCCCAGAACCACCATCTTTTGTAGAAAAGATTCAAAATGTGGCCACGGTGTTGGGAAATGTAGCTGAGTTTAAATGCATTGTGAGAGGGTCGCCACCTCTGACCATACAGTGGCAGAAAGATGAAACCTGGATCCTGGAAGACCCTAAAATTGAAAGGACATTCGAGGATAATGTTGCGTCTTTGAGAATTCCTATATGTGAGTCTAGCCATAGTGGACGATACACCTGCCAGGCAGTGAATGAGGCAGGACAGGACAAGTGTTTTGCCACACTTTTGGTGCAAGGTTAGTTACTTATTGTATGTATTTAAGGTTTTATTGACTCTTCAGAATTCATTTCTATTTGACGTTTGATTGTACGTGCATACTCTTTTTGAAATTTAGAGCCCCCTCAGATTATTGAAAAGCCAGAAGTCATAAATGTCACTGCTGGAGATCCAGTCAGTTTCGAATGCAAAGTAACAGGCACTCCTGAGCTGAAAGTGAAATGGAGTAAAAATGGCAAGGAGGTGATTCCCTCCAGGCAACACAGCCTTATATTTGCCAATAATGTGAGCAATCTGAAGATTCAGTCTGTGCAGTTAGATGATGGAGGAACCTATCACTTCGAGGTGTCCAATCACATCAGTGTCTGCAAGTGTGAAGTGACCTTGAATGTCCTAGGTTGGTGCTTCATTCACTTCAGTGGTTCATCTTAAATAACTACCTGTAGATAGATCCATTTAGACTTTTAGAATAGGTCATTTCTATTGTTGACATCTTTTTGTCTTGCGAACAGAACAAATTATTCCTCCGACCTTCATCAAACCTCTGAGTGATATGGAGGAGATTCTAGGTTCCCCAGTAAAAATCGGATGCAATATATCTGGCTCGCTCCCGATCTCTGTTGAGTGGTTTAAAGATGGAACTAAACTGTCTGGTAGAACCAAGCATAAGCTGGTTCAGGACAACAACAGTGTCTCTTTCGAGATTGAGCGACTGGAGATGGCCGACACTGGAACATACTCTTGTAAACTTATGAACAAAGCAGGCAGTTGTGAATGCAGTGGAACGCTGAGAGTGAAAGGTCAGATGAGCGAATGCACAAGATAAAGATTTCATTCAGAATTGAAAAATATTTGCTCTTTTAACATGATGATTTCCAGGTCTTTAACAGGTCTGTCTTTCTTTCTTCTCCCACATAACAAATCAGAGCCTCCAAGCTTTGTGGTGCTGCCAGAACCCCAGGCTGTTATACCAAACACCACTGTTCGTTTTAAGAGTACCTTTAAGGGAACACATCCCTTCACAGTGAAATGGTTCAGAGAAGACACTGAGTTGATCACTGGACCGTCCTGCTTTATCGGTCTTGAAGGCCTTTCATGCTTCTTAGATCTTTACGCTGTGGGACTTTCAAACACTGGGACTTACTCTTGCCAAGTTAGCAATGATGCTGGTACAGTGAAATGTACCACAAGCTTATTGGTGAAAGGTCGGACTTTATTCTTCTACGCTTTGCTCATCTTCATTATTATGTGTTTTACATTCGCTTCCAATTTGTGTATTTTATTGCTTTTGTGTTGTCTGTGGGCTTTTCACCATCATCTTCACCATTCCTCATCAACACGCTTCCCTTCTAGCCGCCATTTCTGCTCTTCATTTCTGAAGCCACCATCTTCTGTGCTCTACTTTTGCCTTTAAATGTGTGACTTGATAAACTGATGACCATTTTTTCTTTGCAGAACCCCCTGAGTTTGTTCAGAAACTACCAGCGACAAAGCATATAAAGATGGGAGAGCCACTTCGGCTTGAGAGCAAAGTTACAGGAACAGCTCCTTTGAAAATTAGCTGGTACAAAAATGATGCTGCCATCACAGACAGCGACAACATGAGGATGGCATTTGATGGCTCTGTGGCAGTACTTGAGATTTACAGCACCAGCTGTAATGATGATGGAGTATACACCTGTGAAGCCCAGAATGATGCAGGAACTAAGAGCTGCAGCACTACCCTCTCAGTCAAAGGTTGGGCGATTTCTCCTGCACCGTGGGTTTTTGCGTTCGCCAAAAAAATCATAGTCTTTTTTGCCCCCCAGATTTTTCATTTTGTATAAGAGTTCATTTGCATAAGAACTTGTAAACATCATGTTCTTGAACAGCTTTCTGATCCATGTAGTGTAGTTTATGTTTATGTAAGCTAATTGTAATTTGAATATTTGTAGAACCACCAACCTTCCACAAAGTACCCACACCTGTTGAGGGACTAAAAGGAAAGGATGTCAGTCTTAATTGTGAGCTGAAGGGAACAGTTCCTTTTGAGATCAACTGGTTTAAAGCAAACAAGCAACTGAAGGAAAGTAGGAAATACAAGTTTGTGTCTGAGGGGCACTCTGCAACTTTGCACATTCTTGGACTGGACGCATCGGATGCTGGGGAATATGAGTGCAAAGCCTCAAACAATGTGGGAAGTGATACCTGCCAGGGAACAGTAAAACTCAGAGGTTAGTAAAGCTGAAAACACTGAAGGCTGGGGATGTATTTTCATTAGAAATGTTCTCATGTCTTCCATTAATCTATGAATATATTTTCCTGCCGTTTAGAACCACCAGTCTTTGTCAAGAAACTGTCCAATACGACAGCCGTGTCTGGTGAGGAAGTGACGCTGGTGGCCAATGTCAAAGGCTCTGAGCCAATCAGTGTGTCTTGGGTTCAGGACAAGGACCATATCCTCAGAGATGGCGACAATAGGAAAATTACTTTTGAGAATCACCAGGTCACGCTTAAGATCTTTAAAGCTGACTCCACAACTGCTGGGAAGTACACCTGCCAGCTCAAAAATGACGCTGGCGTAGCAGAGTGCATGGCGAACCTAACTGTGCTAGGTCTGTAGGCTTTGTTCGGTTGCTGTCTCTTCTTCACTTTACTTGTCTTCTTAAGCTGCATGGTTTTGCTGTGAAATCAAATGATTTCCCTTGATTTCCAGAACCTGCTGCAATTCTGGATAAGACAGAATCTGTCAGCGTCACGGCAGGTGACGCAGCAGCTTTAGAGTGCACTGTCTCTGGAACCCCAGAGCTCAAACCTAAATGGTACAAAGATGGAGTGGAGCTGTCTTCGGGCAGGAAATACAAAATCACCTTCTCCAAAAGGATTTCCAGTCTTAAAGTGTTGTCTGCTGAAAGGAATGATACTGGGGAATATACCTTTGAGGTCAAGAATGAGGTTGGCAGTGATAGCTGCAAAATGCACCTGACTGTCTTAGGTTAGTATTCTAACAGCTTTAGTCCCGTATTCGCATTCCAACCAAATGCAAACAGTTCTGACGATGACAACAAAGGTAGAGCTACACTATATGTCCAAATGTTTGTGGACACACCTTCTAATGAATTCAATTCAATCCAATTTGAAAATGTTGTCACACAGCGCTTTACAGAGATCTGGGTCCACGCCTCTTAAGAGGAAGCACCACAATGGAGGTGGTAGCGACAATGGCAATGAATTCATTCGCCTACTTAAGTTGCACCCATTGCTGACACAGATGTGCATTCACACACATACACATCTTGTCTAGTCCCTGTAGGGAAGTACTGCCAATAGAATAAGACTTTTTGGGGGGGCAGATAAACATACACCTATCGGCACCATGCTGCCTAATGCCAGGCGTGGGCTAGAGGGGTATGAAGCCCCCCAGCATTGAGCTATGGAGCAGTGGAAGAACTGTGTTCTCTGGAATGATGGTTCTCTGGAGCTCCATCCAGTACTTTTGGGGGAGTTGGAGAGTTGAGGGTGATGAGGTGGGGTGGTGATCATCATCCAACATCCTGACCTCATTAATGCTCGTGTCACTGAATGCAATCAAATCCTCAGAGCAATGCTCCTCTAAAATCTAATAGAAAGCCTTCTTCTTCCCTGGACAGTATAGACTCCAGAGTTACTCCAACAAAAGCAGGATCAAATATTTTTAACGAATAAGCAGGTGTCCCAGTACTTTTGTCCATATAGTGTATTTGCAATACAAATTCTAAGTGCTAAAGTGTGGCTTCAGAACTGATGCGTCATATTTCTGACCAATGATGATCTTTTTTAAACAGATAAAATTATCCCACCCACATTCTCCCGGAAAATGAAGGACACTCAAAGCATTGTTGGCAAACCGATCGAAATGAACTGTAAGGTCTCAGGTTCTGCGCCTCTCACCATTACTTGGTTCCACAATGAAGAAGAGATCAAGAGTGGGCCTAATTATGAGATTAGTTTTGCTGAGAACACCTGTACGCTCAGGTTGCCAATTTTGAAACTGTCAGACTCAGGATCCTACAAATGCAAAGCACTGAACAGTGCTGGCACTGCCGAGACAACTGCCTCACTTGTTGTTAAAGGTCAGGGGTTCAATTCATTTTTATCTACCTATTTTAGATCATTTAATTAAATTGATTAAATAGATTGGAACAAATATTATAGCTTTGTTCCTTACATTAATAGTTCTAGCTATATATCACATTAATATTTTCTGATTTAGTGCAGCCCAGACATGTTTGGACACAGGTCTCAGGTCCACAGTGTTCTTTATATTCTTTTCTACATGTTTGCTACAGAACCTCCATCTTTTGTGACACCACCCCAGCCAGTGGAGGCCCTCCCCGGTTCAGATGTCACATTTACTGCCACTGTGAGAGGAAGTGCCCCATTAAAACTGAAATGGTTCAGAGGCACTAAGGAAATTGTGTCTGGTAGAGGCTGTGAAATTGCCTTGAGAGGAGACGTAGCCACACTGGAGCTCCTTAAAATTGACAAATCTCATGCAGGCGAATATACCTGCCAGATTATTAATGATGCAGGGAAGGAAAACAGCCCTGTCACTCTTTTCGTGAAAGGTTAGTTGATGTGTTCTGTCAGCAGATAACACACCTTTTATACCTGTACCAGTAGGCACATAGTCATGTTTTTTATGTGTATTTTTATCAATCCCTTCATCCAGAGGCTGCACGCTTTGTCAAGAAGCTAAAGAACCTCTCAGTTGAAATGGGCAAGTCAATGATCCTTGAGTGCACATATGCTGGAAGCCCTAAGATTCTTGTGAAATGGTTCAAAGATGGTCAGGAGATCTACTCCTCTTACAAATACAACATCACGACAACTGAGAGCTCCTGTATTCTGGAGTGTCTGAACAGTGATAAAGAAGCTGCAGGAAAATACACTTGTGAGGTTTCCAATGATGCTGGACAAGACACCTGTAATGCCACAGTGTCCATTTTAGGTTTGTTGTCCCCCCCATTTTTTTTTCCATTACAAGACAGAAACCACGTTGTCTACATTCTTAAAATCTGCGGTATATTTGTGACTTTTTAGAACCACCTTCCTTTATTGAGAGCTTGGAACCGATGGAGGTGACTGCAGGTGATGCAGTCTGTCTGAAATGCCAGGTCGTAGGCACCCCTGATATCAAAGTGTCCTGGTTCAAAGGAGACGGCAAAGTCCGATCTTCTCCAACCTGTAGAATTGAGTACTCCAAGGGCACCGCTTGCCTGAAGTTAACCAAAACCTCAAAGGCAGATATTGGCGAATATACTTGTAAAGCAGAAAACAGCATTGGATCTGCAACCACTAGCTGCTACCTGACTGTACAAGGTGATGATCATAGTTTCTCTTCGGAGAGCCTTCTCTTCATCTTGTAACATCTCTTTTGTGTTTGTTCCAGGGATAATTTACCTGCTGGTTTTCTTATATTGTAACTTGTACTGGTGTTCTGTTTAACCTTTCTCACTTTCAGAGGCCAAAACGCCACCTTCTTTCCCCAAGAAAATTACTAGCATTCAGCAAACTGAAGGACATTCTGTCCAGTTTGAGTGTCGGGTTGCAGGATCTTCTCCAATGGAGATTTCTTGGCTTAAAGACGGTGAAGCTCTGAGGAGTGACTCAGAGTACACAATGACTTTTGACGATAACTCTGCTGTCCTGATAATTGCCAAGGGTGAAATGAGGCACTCTGGAGAATACACTTGCGTCGCAACCAATAGTGTTGGAACAGCCTCTTGTAGGGCCAAGCTCACACTTCAAGGTCTGTTCTGTTGATTTTCGCAGTATGTTAACATGTTTTAGAAATGTCTTATTCTGTTTTTAGCCTAACGCTAATAATCAACCTACTCTAACATGCCTATGCATTCTGTACCAATTGCTTAACTTTTCAGAGCCAAGATTCCCACCTGTGTTTGATAAAAAGCTTTCGCCTGTGGACGTTTCAGTTGGAGATATTGTGGAACTGGAATGCCACATGACTGGATCACTCCCAATAAAAGTTACTTGGTCAAAGGATCACAAAGATATCCGTACAGGCGGCAATTATAAGATATCGTGTGTGGAAAACACCCCACATCTGACTATTCTGAAGGCAGATAAGGCCGACTCTGGCCGCTACTCTTGCCATGCTAGTAACGATATGGGGAAGGACTCTTGTTCAACAGAAGTGATTGTGAAAGGTATCTGGTGGCTGTTTGTAAATGTGGTCACGTCCGTTGTTGTTCGGCCCAGCTCATATGTTTAATGTGTAAATTCGTTCCTTGACTTCTTCTCAGCACTGTCACTAAATGATATTGTTGTTGTTGTTGTTGTTGTTTGGGCTTATTCCAGGGAGGTCTGTACTTAAATAGACAGCGCATACAGCACATTAATTGTACGCTTATTTCTTGTTCCTAGAGCGCAAAATCCCTCCAAGCTTCACCAAAAAGCCTTCCGAAATTCTCGAGGACGCTGAGGGCAAGTTGATTAAGATCGAAACTCGTGTTGCTGGATCGCAGCCCATGACTGTCAGCTGGTTCAAAGATGACTCGGAAATCTCCAGCTCTGACAGATATGAAATTAGCTTCAAGAACAATATGGCTGTGCTGGTCATCAAGAATTCCCACCTCTCAGATAGTGGTACTTACACTTGCAAGGCCAACAATGAGGCTGGCAGTGCTTCTTGCCAAGTTTCAGTCCACATTACAGGTACCTAGTTTTTGTATTTAGGCCAGTGTTAACTTGTCCACAAATTTGTGGCTATTTTAACTCACTTTACTTCTCCTGGAAAGTTTCGAGTCCAATTTCAGTTTCCCACTACTCTATAAATAACATGTCTTTGAGTTATTTCAAGCATGTTGTTAATGCTGTGTCATTACCTTAAACCAGCCACGTCACGTCACAAATTAATTTATTTATTTTTTTTAAATGCAGAGCAAAAGGTACCCCCGAGCTTTGACCTCCCTCTTAAACCTGTGACAGTGAACGAGGGTGAGAAACTCTCTCTTAGCTGTCATGTGCGTGGCTCTCCACCACTAAAAATCCAGTGGATGAAGGACAGAAAGGACCTGACCTCCTCCGCCACCACCAAGATCACATTTGTAGATGGCACTGCCACCCTAGAAATGGCCCATGTGTCTAAAACGGATGCTGGAGATTATCTCTGTAAGGCAACCAATGAAGCTGGTAGTGAATTCTGCAAGTCTAGAGTCACGGTGAAAGGTATTTCTTCACATGCCCAGTGCAACGTTGTTTGCTCTTTAACATGAATGTCATGGTCTGGCTTTTTGTGCTTTTTTCTTCATATGCTTCATATACAGTACAGTCTTCTGTGCGCCTCACCCTGCTGCTTAGACCATTTTTGTTTGTGGTTGATCTCTAGTGATTATTTCCGCATTTCTCTTATTAAATACTAATGCTTATTTGTTTTAGTTAGTGTTTATCAGTACTGCAGAAGTGATCGAACACTGTTACTTTGCAAACCTTTGAAGCAACCCTTGCTTTCTTTACACAGCAGGTGTAGTTGCCTGAGTTCTTGCCTTGAATGGCTGCTACAGTAATGGATGCTGCGGCCTGTCTGCTTAAGAGCTGTTTGCGTCACAGTTATTATTTCCATAATGGCTCATTTCTGCTTTTTAATCCCATTTACAGATAAATCAGGAGCTCCGACCCCAGCTCCTGCTGCTGCTCCAGAAGCAGCTAAGAAACTAGACAACTTGTTCTTCATTGAGGAACCCAAGAGTGTCCGGATATCTGAGAGTAAGTGGCCAACCTAGTCAGGTTTTGTAGTCTAGCACATGTCACGAATGCATTTCATGGAATCAGTTAAGACCTATGCTATAATAGCTACTATTACTTTTAATGTGTTTACAGAGGGCACTGCAACCTTCATCGCCAAAGTTGGCGGCGATCCCATTCCCAACGTGAAATGGATGAAGGGCAAGTGGAGGCAGATGACTCATGGTGGCCGCATCAGTATTGAACAAAAGGACCAAGTTGCCAAAATGGAGATCAAAGACGCGACCAAATCTGACTCTGGCCAGTATAGATGTGTGGCATCTAACAAGCATGGAGAAATCGAGTGCAGCACCGACCTGAATGTTGACGAGAAGAAAGAGGTTGCACTTGAAACAGTCAAACTGAAGAAGTGAGTGTGGTAGTAAGGTAAATAGTCTTGAATCTGTAGCTGCAGAAAGGAATGAAGCCATTAAATGATATTTCTGTTTTTAGAACACCCTCCAAGCAGAAAAGCCCAAAAGAGGACAAGGACATTGACATTGTTGAGCTGCTTAGAAATGTGGATCCTAAAGAGTACGAGAAATATGCTCGCATGTACGGCATTACGGACTACCGTGGCCTCCTTCAAGCCATTGAACAGCTGAAAAGAGAGAAAGAAGAAGAAAGTGGAAGACCGGTAAGAGAGTGTTGTAGTCTCAGCTTGTTCCTGTTAAATGCCCTATGTACAAGAAGTGTGATCAAAGAGGAGACCATGATAAGCGCAACAATGTTTTACTGATTTTTGATTTTCTTGGTTTTAGGAAGTGGAACGTGCAGGACGTGAGTCAGAGGAAGATTTGGCCAAACTTGTGGCTGATTTGCAGAAGAGGATGGAACAAACCGAGGTGTGATATATTTTTTTTATGTGCAATGAAAACAATGAGCAGCAGTCTAATGGCCAAAATGGCAAACCAAACAGAACATGACAAACCAAATGGTGAAAACAACAAATCTGTGACAGGGGATGAGCCAGACTTAACTAAGAAACGATACAAAGGAAGAAGACAAATGAAACCACAAGCCTAGCTTGGGATGCAGAGGAAATTAGAACTGAAAACCAGAGCCGTGCTCTGAGTAAACAAAAGGGGTAGCTGGAGAGCCAGCTGCCTGACTAGCTAACAATGCAAGCCCAACCTGAGTACACCGTGACTGCCTCATGAGCAGGAGTCGCCAAGGAGCTTAAGCAGGAAGTGACGTAACGAGCTTGCCCCTAGAACCAGACTAGGAAATATCTCGAACCAGATCAGAACACTAGCCAACATGAACACGCCACCAACGCTTGGAGAATCAATTCACGGCACCAAGAAGTCGTCAGCCATAGTCTCCTTAAATGCTCCCAGTCCCAGGTGCAACACATGAACATGAATCAAACACAAATCAACAGGAAACAAGGCAAAAGTCCTTATATGGCCCTGTGGGCGGGCGTCATAACGGGGGAGGGCCTGACATACACTTATATTGTGTATATTGTATATGAACATTTGAACACCCTGTCCCACTAATAAACACCATTCCCTGGGGCCTTGAAATAATAGTTATTAATACATTTCTCAAGGGACCAGCCCGTCTAAAACAGCTCAGCCGGTTTGAAGTTCTTGTTCCTTTAAATAATCATTAGCCACTGTTCACCCCAACCTTCACCATCCTCCCTTTTTCATAACTCCTCCAGGCTACACAAATTCTTAGATTTTCCTTCTAAATATATTTTCATTTTTTTATGAAATTAAATATCCAATGATGCCATTTAACTTTTAGTCATGTATAAGTTTGAAATGTAAAAGCTGCAATATATAAAATAGATGCATGTAAGAAATGCTATATACTGTATGTTGTTATTTTCTTCCAAAGTCCTCACATGCAGTTATCCTTTTCTCTGTAGTCTGTAACACTGATTAGAGACATCGCAGATCAGAACAGTTGCCAATTAAGAGGCTATATTTGAATATCTAGCATTTACTTCACCTTGAGTTCACATCTCCCTCACCACACACAAACACAGCCACCCTCTCAGTTGCTGCTCGTTCTTCCTCGCCACATTCATGTGCACACTCAGACAATTAATATACAGTCATGATGCAGTTCCTCTGCTTAGACCTCAGCGTTGACAGTATGGCAGCAGGTCCAGCACTTGCAAGATTATGGGTGATGCTACTCATAAGAAGGGGCTACTAACATAAGAAAGGAAAATCAGAACAGTGTGCAGAATCACAACATTAAAACATGCAGAAGTGCATCTCTGTATAGGAAGTGTACTGATATCCATTTGCACAAACTCAATCAAATGCTGTGCTTGCAAAATGAATGAGTTTGAGATTGTCATAAGAAGGTCAACTTTCTGATATGTCTGGAAGACTCAAACTTCACATTCAACCAAGAGGGTTTTAAAGAGTTATTACATATATTTTACTACCATAATTATTTCTTTGCTTCCCTACTTCTTATCCTTTTTAAAGAATTTAAATATCCAATGATGCCATTTGACTTTTAGTCATGTATAATTTTGAAATGTAAAAGCTGCAATATATAAAATATATGCATGTAAGAAATGCTATATACTGTATGTTGTTATTTTCTTTCAAGTCCTCACATGCAGTTATCCTTTTCTCTGTAGCCTGTAACACTGATCAGAGACATCGCAGATCAGACAACAGTTGCGAATAAGGAGGCTGTATTTGAATGTGAGATCAAGATCAACTACCCAGAGATCACGCTGTCTTGGTACAAAGGAACCCAGAAGCTTGACACAAGTGACAAATACGAGATCAAAATTATTGGCGACCGCCACATCTTGAAGATAAAGAACTGCCAGTCTCACGACGAGGGCAGTTACCGTATTGTCTGTGGGCCTCATATCTCCAGCGCCAAACTGACAGTGATGGGTATGTACTGTACTTCTAATGCACATGCATATAGTTACTGAATATATAGTTAATATAATATAGTTAATGAACAGATGGCATGAGTACAGGGCTTCACTGATGTTTTTTCTTTTTTTTTTGCAGAAGGTGAAGTGGAAAAGCACATGGAGGATGTTGCTGGTAAGGAAGGCCAAACCTGTACACTTACATGCCAGTTCTCCATACCTAATGCAAAGGCGCAGTGGTTTAGAAATGGAAAGCTTTTAGAGCGTCATGGCAGATACACATCCGCTGTGACCAGTTACACTCAGAAGCTCTCAATCAAAGATGTTAGGCCTGAAGACCAGGGAGAATATACCTGCAAATACAAAAACCTTGAAACGACTGCCAATCTTTGGGTCGAAGGTGTGTATACATTTGCCAGACTCACCAATTTCTTATACGTCGACCATCTACTAACCTCTTCCATATTCATTTGTTTGTGAGCTTCTTTCCCTTTTTGGGTGGAGCTGTTTTTCTTTTTTTCTTGCTTGTCTTAAGAAGACCTTTAAATGGATGATTCTACAAAATATGGATGTTTTTTGGTCTGTCTTTTTTTGTACATTTTAAATGGAGCACAAATTCTTTGTCTGTGCATCAGGAAAAACAGCAAAGGTTCCCTCCCTAACCATAAGTCTTGCGTTATCTTTCTTTAGCGGAGCAAATACATTTCACTAAACGCATTCAGAACATTGTGGTCCGGGAACGGCAGTCGGCAACTTTTGAATGTGAAGTGTCCTTCGACAATGCGATTGTAACATGGTACAAAGACACATGGGAGCTTAAAGAGAGCCCAAAGTATACTTTCAGAAGTGAAGGTCGACGGCACTTTATGATCATCCGCAATGTAACCTCTGAGGATGAAGGTTTGTCCAGCCAACATCCTGCTAAATTCATTTTCTCATTCTCTGTGATTTTTATCTTATTTTTTATCTCATTTTTAAAAATTGGACCCCATTAATCTTATGAAACGATTCTTTAGGCGTTTATTCAGTGATTGTCAGATTGGAGCCCAGAGGTGAAGCCAAAAGTACAGCAGAGCTTTACCTGTCCGGGAAAGGTGTGTTTTAACCCGTTAGTCACCTGTTAGAATTTATGCACATATTCTAGTGTCCATAACGCTATTTTACTGTATCTCCTTTCACAGAAATTGATGTAGGAAGGGTTCCTTATGGTAAGTAATTTAATTGAAAGGCCCCTTCATTAATAATAACTTTTAATAAATTTGAAATCATATATGAAAACATTTTCCCCATTTAAGAATCCAATTCATTAGTTTACTAGAAATTCAATTGATATTTAAAACTTCTCAGATATCCCTGATTCATCAATACAAGTCCCTGAAGCACCATCTGCATTTACTATTGAAGGTAAGAAGGGACTTGAATGTCTAGATGTAGATATTATAAAAAAATAAATAAAAAAATGAATCCCATAGAAATACAGCCACTAACTTATTGATTTATTTTGAAAGCTGAATCTTCTGTGGAATACTATCATTATGAAGAAAAGATGGAAGTACAAGGTATACCACATATCTGAACTCTAAAAACAAACTTACAATCTAATCTATGTAATACAACGTCACCCCTCAAAACGGTCATCAGCGCTAACAACAATAACCGCCTTAATCCTTAACCATTCATCCCATTCATTCAGGACCTCAGATGTGTTTATTAACATGGTGCAATAAGCTCACCTGCTTCGGGTTTTCTTCACATAAAATGCACAATGTTTTGGAATAACATAATGATATCTCTGGATTTATAATAATAATAATAATAATAATAATAATAATAATAATAAAAACAAACAAACAAACAAAATGAAATGTAATGAATTGTTGTCCTTCACCAGAGTATGAGTACAGGACAGAAGAGAAAGTAGTAGAGGAAATCTCTGTTACAGGTATCAGTGAGAGCTTTCCGTTCTTGTTCATTCCATCAAATCACACCAACAAACTAACCCTCTTCCTTTTTCAGCATAAACACCTTGTTGTCTCCCTTAATTCACAATGATATTCATGTCTTACTGTTTTATCTATGTTGTCTTTAAAAACTTACACAGTCTGTGTGTCCTTTTTCCTTGTGTTTTGGTCTCTGTCCTGAACAACTTCATGTGTTTCAGTGTGGCGTCCCTTCAAAGATTCATCTTGTCTGTCTGTGTTTAGTCTGTGTGAATAATTTCACCATTGAATTAAATAATTAATTTTTCAAAATTTCCATCCAAAACAAGAAATCTGTTATTCTGCTGTTTTTTAAGTGCTTTCTTTTTCTCACCAGCTGTACGGCTCCCCGTGGAAGAGACTATTGAGAGAAAAGCTCTAGGAATGAGACAGAAAGTTCCAACCAAAGGTACAGAGTGGCGATAGAGTATTGGCTGCAGTGGCTTTCTGGCTTTATGTGTTAGCAAACATGCTCATGTCTTTATTGTCCGTCTTTATTGTCTGTCTGTGTCGTAGTTTTATGTTATGCTGCCAAATAATAAAAATTAAAAAGGCAATCATGCTTTTCTTACAATTCTTTACAATCAGTAAGAATTGAGAATTTCATGTTAGTCTGTGTGTATACCGTCTTATCAGATGCGCTTTTCGTAATGACCGTTCTTTAACTCTACATAGAGTTATATATGCCCTATATGTGTATAATTTCTGTGTGTTCGTGTGTTGCGTCCTCTCTGTTTGCTGGCCATCATGGTGTGCTTCAGCATCACCTGTGCATGGATGCTCTCAAAGCCAAAGCTTGTAGTTTTGATCTAATGTAGTAATTGTTCTTCAAGTTCCTGAGGTTGAGAAGCTACCAGAAGAGAAACCAAAACTGGTTGAGGAGAAGGAATTAACTCCATCTAGAGGTATACAAATGTCTCAGTGTTGTACTGTGTGACCCATCATTGTAATCAGTTTAATGTTACACATTTTAATCTTTACGTCATTTTTAATTTTTCTTAAATGCACTTTCTAACCTTTGTTCTTGACATATGTCATATCTAATATATGTCGATATGTCATTGTGGTCACACTAACTAACGACCACCTAAACACACTTAACAACGTGACTGATAATGACCATATTTTTAAGTACCGGAAGCCAAGAAGCCTGTGGAGGAAAAAATCGTACCAGTAAAGGTGGAAGAACCAAAAGAGCGTCCCACTCCAAAAGGTACAGCTGTGAATGTTCATGTCAGGGTTTAAATAGTCTGTTGTTGGTGTGTTTTGGATTGACTGGATAATCAACATCTGTTTAGTGTGAGATCTGTGTAAATCTTGTCTGTGGATTGTCCTGTGTATGTCCTTCAATCTGTTAAAATGTGAGTCTAACACAAGGGTTGTTTAGTAAATTCCTACTTCTGATATCTTAAAAGAACGTGAAGCGGTGCCTGCTCCTCAACCAGCTCCAGTCACTCCCAAGAAAGGTATTTTGTTGTGTGTTTGTAAAAAGCTGTATATGTCCTTAATAATATATCATATTTGTTACTATGTGTCCTTTTTTTGGCTGTCTGCCTGTCTGAACTTTATGGCATTTGTTGTATATATTAAAATATATATAAATTATATATTTTTTTAGTTTATAATTTTTTGTTGATGTGCTTCTCTACTCTTGTAACAATGTGCAATATCTTTTATTTGTTTTAGTTATTCTGATGTGTGTTTGTAATTGTTATTCTGTCATTCTGTCTATTGTATTCTGGTGTTCAGAGTCTACTCGATCTCTTACAACTGTCGCAAAACTGTCCAGATATGTTGTTCATGTGTGTTTAGTCAGAAATCTCATGTCTTCCATGTTCTGTTTCCCTCATTACTAATACCAATTCTTTGTATTGCATGAAAAAAAGTGCCAGAACCTGTAGCTCCTGTGGTTCCCGAGCCTAAACCCAAAGAACCAACACTTAAACCCACCCCAGTAGTGGAACCCAAACCAGAGGCTAAACCTGAGCCTGTACCTGAGGCCAAGATGAAACCAGCACCTGAACAGAAACCTGTACCTGTGAAAATACCTGAACCGCCCCCAGCCAAAGGTAGCGTCTATCTCTCAAGTGTATCTCAGTGTTTATTTTTGTGCGCTCTAACTGTGGTTTTGTCTGTATGTCTGTTATGTCTGCGTTATGTCTTCCAATTTGGAAATGTCTTATTGTCTTCTTTGTCATTGTCCTTGCTTAGTTTTGTAAGAGCAAAACGACTGGTATTTTTTAAATGTTGTCAAACTGTTAAAGCAGTGCTATTCCAAGCATTGTGTTGCCTTTACATGTGAATTTAAACCAAAATAGCCAAATGTGGTGTCTGTTTGGTAATGTTTATCTTTATATTTTATTTTTGTTTGCTTTAAACCTGTATGTTACCTGTTACCTGTATGTTACCAGTCTGTTACCCGTGTTACCTGTATGTTCCCTGTATATTACTTGTCTGTTACCTGTATATTACCAGTATGTTACCTGTCTGTTACCTGTGTTACCAGTATGTTCCCTGTATATTTCCTGTATGTTACCAGTATGTTACCTGTCTGTTACCTGTCTGTTACCTGTATGTAATCTGTATGTATGTGTTACTTCTGGTTTGGTTCTTTGTCATTGTCTCTACTTTGTTATGCCTCAAACTTGCACTAAGATCAAAACGACTGTTCTTTTAAGTTCCTCTGGAAGTCAAGAAACCAAAACCTACTGAACCAGAACCACCAAGGCCAGTACCAACCGAACCTAAGGAAGTAGCCCCTCCAAAAGGTACTAGTTAATGAAATTTATTTGAGTGAATGTCTTGCTGTACAAATTGATCTTATTGCTTAACAGCCACGCTCTTAAATTATGGGAAAACCATGATTTTCAGTGGCTCTGTGATTTTTTGTCCTTGTCCAGTGTTTCATGTACTGTTGGGTTAGGAACTACATAAAACATGTTAAACCCACACAAATCAAATAAAATCAGATACTCTCCAACTCCAAAACAGTTTACAAACACATATGATATATGTGTAAACAACAGGAAAATACTTGGACTGTGTTAAGTAGTGTACTGCAGTCCATCGTTCTTAAGCCCTATTTGGAGAGGATTCAAATTTTCATGGTATCCTGGGGTATTTTCCTCTTACACAGGAGCTATTTTGTTTTTTTATTCCCACCTGGATTGTCTCTGTTGGAGGTTTTTCTTTTCCTCATTTACAAGACAAATGACCAGAACTCTAATAACTTTTGTTCTGGATAAAGATCACTGTGATTTTCCAGATGAAAATTCCCTTACCTTGGATAAAAAGGTTTGCACATATCCAACATATATTCTCCGCTAGATATAAAAACACTTCCCAATTCAGCAATGGAAAACCCCAAACGGAAGTAAGAGTTAGTGTCTCCAGATTGTAAACAGAACTTTATATTATAAACACATATAAAGCAAGCCTTCAGGCACCAAACTCGCTCGACCTAAATGGATCGCATTGGATTTTGTTTTCTTACATTTATTTATTTATTTGATCGGGACAGTGCTCATTTATCAACAGACAGAAAAATAGGCTCATTTTCGTTTTGTACTCTCTGGCCCCCTGATAATCCAATCCAAATAGGGCTTGACCCAGATAACATGTTCATTTAGGGCTTGTGCTTGTGTTGGTAGCCCAACTAGGAAACAGAAAGTTTTGTCTACGGGTTCCATGTTGGCCCCACATATGGATGCCCACCAGGGTCAGTGATGGAACCCAGAGGGGTTAAACATGGGCCCCATTTGGTTTGTACACTGCATATGAGGCCTAAAGCTTAAGGTGGGCTGTAGTTATGGAGAACATCTGGGAAGTCTAACCCCAGTCCCAGTAACAACACATGCATAGACCCACTCATAGCCCATGCCTACCTGGAACCCACCTGGCCCATGTTCCACCCATGTGAGCCCCATATGAGCATATTGTCTGGGAAGTAATTTACAGTCTTAATCTTTATATCTTAGCATAAAACATATAGTATGTTAGTGTGAAAGTGTCACACTTTATTTGCTATCAGATTTGTCTTTAATGGACTGGACATGTCTCGATATTTTATAAATATAATTTTTGAAGCTCAACATTTTGAGCTTTTCTGTTGGTTTTGTCAGTTTTTTTAAGCAGTGCTATTTCAAGCATAGTCTTTAATTATGTTAATGTTTGGCTATTTCATGTGAATTAAAACCAAAATAAATGTCATTTGAAGTTCATGTGGAGGAAAAGAAACCAGAGGTACGAAAACCAACTGTGCCAGAACCACCAAAAGCAGTTCCAGCCAAACCTGAACCTAAACTACCTGCTGTGGTTCCTAAGGAGATAGTCCCTGAAAAAGGTATCAGTTCATGTTTTTCATGTCTGTAGATAGAATTTTGTACATATGTCTGTGGTGTACCGTCCTCTTATCTGCCACGCTCTTAGAGAACAAATCATCTCTAATCTCACAGTGGCATTTTGTTGACGTGTTGTCCAAGTTGATCTGTTTCTTGTACCTGTCATTGATTTGGGGTTGACAGACCCTTTAAGCAGTTTGATGCATTGTCTTCATATTTCTGTAAGTTTCAAATATGAATTAAACCCAAAAAAATGTCATTTGAAGTTCACGTGGAGGAAAAGAAACCAGAGGTACGAAAACCAACTGTGCCAGAACCACCAAAAGCAGTTCCAGCCAAACCTGAACCAGAACTACCCACTGTGGTTCCTAAGGAGGTAGCCCCTGAAAAAGGTATCAGTTCATATAGTCTGTTGTCAGATTTTCTTCTGTGCATGTGTCTGTGTTGTACTGTCCTCTTATCTGCCACGTTCTTACTAAAGATCCACGATCTCACAGTGGCAATTTGTTGATGTAATGTTGTTGGTCTATGTTCCTTGTATGTTCTATTGATTTGGGGTTGATAAACCTTTAAAATAGTGCAGTTTCATGCATTGTCTTCAAATGTTTTACTTTTAAAACTTTTAAACGTGAGTTAAAACAAAGATAAATGTCATTTGAAGTTCGTGTAGAGGAAAAGAAACCAGAAGTACGAAAACCAACAGTGCCAGAACCACCAAAAGCTGTACCACCTAAACCTGAACCAGAACTGCCCACTGTGGTTCCTAAGGAGGTAGCTCCTCAAAAAGGTATCAGTTCTTTTTTTGTTGTTGTTGTTGTTGTTCAAGTTTGTACGTAGATGTTTGTCTGTGCATGTGTCTGTGTTGTACTGTCCTCTTATCTGCCACGCTCTTACCAAGCATCCATGATCTAACAAGTGGCGTTTTGTTGACTTAGTGTTGTTGTCTTATGTTTCCTGTTCTGCTTTTGGGTTGATAATCTCTTAAAACAGTGCAATTTAAAGCATTGTCTTTAATGCATCGTCTTTACGTGTGAATTAAATCCACAATAAATGTCATTTGAAGTTCATGTGGAGGAAAAGAAACCAGAAGTACGAAAACCAACTGTTCCAGAACCACCAAAAGCAGTTCCAGCCAAACCTGAACCAGAACTACCCACTGTGGCTCCTAAGGAGGTAGCTCCTCAAAAAGGTATCAGTTCATGTTTTGCTCAAGTTTGTACGTAAATGTTCGTCTGTGCATGTGTCTGTGTTGTACTGTCCTCTTATCTGCCACGCTCTTACCAAAAATCCATGATCTCACAGTGGCGATTTGTTGACTTAGAGAGTTGTCTTGTGTTTCTTGTGCTGATTTGGCATTGACAAGCCCTTAAAACAGTGCAGTCTGAGGCATTGTCTTTAACATGTCGTCTTCATATGTGAATAATTCAAACCAAAATAAATGTCATTTAAAGTTCGTGTGGAGGAAAAGAAACCAGAGATACGAAAACCAACTGTTCCAGAACCACCAAAAGCCGTACCACATAAACCTGAACCAGAACTCCCCACTGTGGTTCCCAAGGAGGTAGCCCCTCAAAAAGGTATCAGTTCATGTTTTTTCATGTCAGTAGATATTCTTCTGTGCATGTCTCTGTGTTGTGCTGTCCTCTTATCTGCCACGCTCTTTTTGAAAATCAATCATATCACAGTGGCATTTTAATGACTTGCTGTTGTCTTATGTCTCTTGTAACTTACACTACGTTTGGGTTGAAAAACCCTTAAAACAGTGCAGTTTAAAGCATTATCTTTAATGCATCATCTTTACATGTGAATTAAAACCAAAATAAATGTCATTTGAAGTTCATGTGGAGGAAAAGAAACCAGAGGTACGAAAACCAACTGTGCCAGAACCACCAAAAGCAGTTCCAGCCAAACCTGAACCTAAACTACCTGCTGTGGTTCCTAAGGAGATAGTCCCTGAAAAAGGTATCAGTTCATATAGTCTGTTGTTAGATTTTCTCCTGTGCATGTGTCTGTGTTGTACTGTCCTCTTATCTGCCACGCTCTTACCAAAGATCCATGATCTCACAGTGGCAATTTGTTGACGTAATGTTGTTGGTCTATGTTCCTTGTACGTTTGTTGATTTGGGGTTGATAATCCTTTAAAACAGTGCAGTTTAAGCATTGTCTTTAATATGTCATCTTTACATGTGAAGTAAAACCAAAATACGTGTAATTTTAAGTTTGTGTGGAGGAAAAGAAACCAGAGATACGAAAACCAACTGTTCCAGAACCACCAAAAGCCGTACCACCTAAACCTGAACCAGAACTGCCCACTGTGGTTCCTAAGGAGGTAGCCCCTCAAAAAGGTATTAATTAATACTGTCTATTGATAGTTATTTTTTTGTTCATATGTCTGTGTTGACCTGCCCTCTTATCTGCCACGCTCTTACCAAAGATCCACATTCTCACAGTGGCATTGTGTTGACTTGTTGTTGTCTTTAATGCATCGTCTTTACATGTGAATTAAAACCAAAATAAATGTCATTTGAAGTTCATGTGGAGGAAAAGAAACCAGAGGTACGAAAACCAACTGTGCCAGAACCACCAAAAGCAGTTCCAGCCAAACCTGAACCTAAAGTACCTGCTGTGGTTCCTAAGGAGATAGTCCCTGAAAAAGGTATTAGTCCATATAGTCTGTTGTCAGATTTTCTTTTGTGCATGTGTCTGTGTTGAGCTGACCTCTTATCTGCCACGCTCTTACTGAAAACATGATCTTACAGTGGCAATTTGTTGACTTCTTGTAGTCATCTTCTGTTTCTTGTACCTTACACTAATTTGGGTTGATAAGCTCTTAAAACAGTGCAATGTTATGCATTGTGTTTCATCTGAATATTCTTTCAAAGTACAAGAACCTTTCAAGAAACCAGAGGTCGCTACACACATATCTATAAAGAAGGATAAAGTGAAAGAAGCTGTTGTTCCTACCTTTAAACCAGAGAAGGTTTCTGAGAAGATACAGAGGACAGAGGACAAAGTGGACATACCAGAGGCTAAACCTGAGGTCAAGCCTGAACCTAAACCTAAGGTTAAGCCTGAGCCAAAACCTGAAGTCAAACCTAAACCTAAACCTGAGGTCAAGCCTGAACCTAAACCTGAGGTTAAGCCTGAGCCAAAACCTGAGGTTAAGCCTGAACCTAAACCTGAGGTTAAGCCTGAGCCAAAACCTGAGGTGAAACCTAAACCTGAGGTTAAGCCTGAACCTAAACCTGAGGTTAAGCCTGAGCTTAAACCTAAGGTCAAGCCTGAACCTAAACCTGAGGTTAAGCCTGAGCCAAAACCTGAGGTCAAACCTAAACCTGAGGTTAAGCCTGAACCTAGACCTGAGGTTAAGCCTGAACCTAAACCTGAAGTCAAGCCTGAACCTAAGCCTGAGGTTAAGCCTGAAGCAAAACCTGCACCTAAACTTGAGATTAAGACCAGGCCTAAACCTGAAATCAAAAAACCTGACATTAAGTCTGTGGAGGTTGAGACTGAATATAAACCTGAAGTCAGGCCTGAGCCAAAACCCAAAGTCAAGCCTGAGCCAAAACCCGAAGTCAGGCCTGAGCTGAAACCCGAAGTGAAGCCAGAACCCAGGCCTGCAGCAATGAGGAAAACTGAGTCACCTCCAGCTAAAGGTAGTGTCTGTATCTCAGTCTTACTCTCTTCTTCAGTTGATAAGCTGATCTTTCCTGAACATCTGAATGTTCATATGTTGTGTGCTGTGTGTTCGTCTAGCCTCCAGTCTGGAAGCATGTGTTCTGTCACTGTCTCTGTTTTAGTGTGTAGCATTTAAATGTAAATTAAAACCAAAATACGTGTCATTTTAAGTTCATGTGGTGGAAGAGATACGAAAACCAACTCCAGAACCACCTAAAGCAGTGCCACCTAAACCTGAACAAGTCACTGTGGCTCCTAAGGAGGTAGCCCCTCAGAAAGGTATTAGTTCATGTTCTCCTGTCACTCTGTGTTCTTCTGTGCATGTGTCTGTCCTGTACTGTCCTCTGTACTGTCTGCCACGCTCTTACTGAGAAACCACAAGAAAAACTTACAGTGGCATTTTGTTGATTTACTGTTGTTGTCTTATGTGTCTTGTATCTTGCTCTTATTTTGGGTTGAAAACTCTTTAAATGCATCTTAAGCTTTATTTTAAATTTGAATATTCTTTCAAAGTACAAGAACCTTCCAAGAAGCCGGAGGTCCCCACATATATACCTACGCAGAAAGAAGACACAGAAGACGCAGTTTCTCCTATGCTTAAACCAGAAGAAGAACCTCAGAAGAAAGACATCTTTACTTCTGCTCTTAAAAAAGAGGACACCATAGATATACAACCTAAGAAGAAGAAAGATGGACCTTCTCTTAAAAAAGAAGAGATCTTGCCTCAAAGGAAAGATGTACCTTTTAAGCCTAAACCCGAGAATAAGCCTGAGCTGAAACCTGAGGCAGAACGTGAGCCGAAACCTGATGTTAAGTTTGAGACTAAACCTGAAGTTACACCTGTAGTTGGGGTCAAACCTGAACATAAACCTGAGATTACATTGGGGCATAAACAGGTTATAATTGAGCCAAAGGAAGAGGTTAAATCTAAACCCAAACATGAAATTAAATTTGAGCCTATGCCTGAGGTTAAGCCTGAGCCAAAACCTAAGGTCAAACCAGAACCTAAACCTCACATTGAAGTTATACCTGAACCTAAACCTGAGGTCAAACCTGAACGTAAATCTGAGGTTATGGCTAAGCATAAACCTGAGGTCAAACCTGAACATAAACCTGAGGTGAGAATTGAACCTAAACCAGACATTAGGCCTGAGCCTAAAGCTGAAGTTAGATTTGAACCTAAACCAGAAATTAAACCTGAGCCTAGACCTGAAGTCAGATTTGAACCTAACCTTGACGTTAAGCCTGAGCCCACAACCGAGATTAGATTTGAACCTAAACCTGAAGTAAAGCCTGAGCTAAAACCTGAGGTCAAACTTGAACCTAAACCTAAGGTCAAACCTGAAGTTAAACCTAAGGTCAAACCTGAACTGAAACCTGAAGTTAAGTCCGAGCCTAAACCAGAGGTAAGATTTGAACCTAAACCTGAGGTAAAGCCTGAGCTGAAACCTGAGGTCAAATCTGAACTGAAACCTGAAGTTAAATCTGAGATCAAACCTGAAATTAAACCCCAGCCTAAACCTGAAGTTAAACCTGAAGTTAAGCCTGAGCCTAAACATGAGATCAAGCCAGAGCTGAAACATAAAGTTAAACCTGAAGTTAAGCCTGAGCCTAAATCTGAGATCAAGCCAGAGCTGAAACATAAAGTTAAACCTGAACCTAAACTTGATGTCAAACCTGTAGAGGACAAGGTGCTTAGAAAGAGGGATGTAGTTTCAGTTAAAAAGGAAGAAATGGAGGTAACACTTGTGCCGAGAATAGAGGAGGATGAAGACGTTCTGCAGAGCACAACAGGGTTTATCTTAGCTAAGGAAGAAGAGGCAACATCTCAGAGGCTGGAGATAACACTAACGTCTCTGGAAAGAGAAAAGGAAGGACATTTACACAAGGAAACAGAGCTTCTTAAAGCTTCACAGAAAGAAATGACCTCTCAAAAGATAGAGGTCACAGCTGTGGCTACCCTAGAACACAAGGAAGACCTATCTGAGGTGACCATTTTAACTTCTGAAAAAGACAAATCTCTGCTCCACAAAAAAGCAAAGGCTCCTGTACTTAAACCCAAAGTGAAGGAGGAGGTTCTAGGTAAAAAGAAAGGTAGTCTTCCTGTGAGGAAAGATGCTGTACCTCTTAAGAAAGACATTACTCTTAAACCTACAGCCGAAGACATTGGAGACGTTTCCCAAAAAGACGCTGTTACCTCTGCTAAAGGTACAATGGCAATAAACATTCACGAATGCCTTCAATATCTTTATTAGGGTTATGTCTTCTAGCGTAAATCTGTCTGTGTTTAGCGCTCAGTGTTGTGTCTGAGTCTGTGCCACTCTTTCATTGTTTTTTCTTCACACCATCTTATATTCTTTCACTCGCTAGAGTGACTTCTTATGTGTGCAAAAGTCTATATCTGTAAGAATGTCTTATGCACAGTTCTTCAAACTGCACCTAATAGACGTGTAAATGTTTTAAGCTCTTATGGAGCCACCAAAGGATGAGCTGCCAAGAAAACTGGATGAAAGAATTGTCCCTCCAAAGGAGGATGTACAAGCCAAAGGTACAATATAGCCATCTTCATTTTCTTCCATAACCTCTTTCAGTTTGCCTCTTTGTTTTTTTTTTTTTTGCATTGTTTGAAAAGACTTTGTCAAAACCACAAGTTCTACCTGAGACAATCACTAACTGACATTTCTAAATGTTAAAATTAGCCATGCTGCATGACTGATGGTATAACTGTGTTACATATTCTCATATATACAAGTAGGAACCAGGAGCAGCTTTCACACCTGAAGATTTCACTGTAGATTTTTACGATGTCTTACCTGACCTCCATAAACTCATAAAAGTCTTAATCTTAGAATCCTGAGCAAAATGATGACATGCAGTAGATATCTTTTGTGGTTTGCTACTAGCAAGACTCAGATAAAATGACTCTATGCCTCTGACAATCCTCTTATTTTCTTCTTATGATGCACATTCTTGCAAACATCTCAGAACTTCCAGAATCGTCAATCCTCAAGAGTGTAGCACACGTTAAATCTTCTCTGATTTCAGAGAAAGTAACATGTGCACAACCCATGATGGAAACGATTTCTTACGAAGAAGAGTCTGCACGCCCTGAAGATATGCGACACACAGATACGCCTTGTGAGAAAGTACACCTTTCAGACACCAAGCTACCAAAAACTTCCAAACAAGATCTTTCTGAGAAGTCAGATATTCAAACAGTAGCAAAACACAGTGATTATGCTGAAGAGCAGATATCATTGGATGAAATCAGAGGATTTAAACATGGCGTGGCCAGAGTTAAACGAATAACACAGATGGATGAAGACATTTCTTCTAGACAACCTGTGGTCATACCTGAACCTGACATTGAAGTTATGCCTGAGCCTAAAGCTAGCGTCAAACCTGAACCTAAACCTAAGGTCACCCCTGAACCTGAGGTCAAACCTGAACCTATAATTGAAGTTATGCCTGAATCTAAACCTAAGGTCAAACCTGAACCTAAATCTAAGGTCAAACCTGAACCTGAGGTCAAACCTGAACCTAGAATTGAAGTTATGCCTGAGCCTAAACCTAAGGTCAAACCTGAACCTAAATCTAAGGTCAAACCTGAACCTGAGGTCAAACCTGAACGTAAAATTGAAGTTCTGCCTGAGCCTAAACCTAAGGTCAAACCTGAACCTAAATCTAGGGTCAAATCTGAACCTAAATCTAAGGTCAAACCTGAACCTGAGGTCAAACCTGAACCTATAATTGAAGTTATGCCTGAGTCTAAACCTACGGTCAAACCTGAACCTAAATCTAAGGTCAAACCTGAACCTGAGGTCAAACCTGAACCCAAAATTGAAGTTATGCCTGAGCCTAAACCTAGAGTCAAACCTGAACCTAAATCTAAGGTCACATCTGAACCTGATGTCAAACCTGAACCTGAATATGAAGTTATGCCTGAGCCTAAACCTAGGGTCAAACCTGAACCTAAAATTGAAGTTATGCCTGAGCCTAAACCTAGAGTCACACCTGAACCTAAGGTCAAACCTGAACTTAAAATTGAAGTTATGCCTGAGCCTAAACCTAAGGTCAAACCTGAACCTAAATCTAAGGTCACACCTGAACCTGATGTCAAACCTGAACCTGAATATGAAGTTATGCCTGGGCCTAAACCTAGGGTCAAATCTGAACCTAAAATTGAAGTTATGCCTGAGCCTAAACCTAGAGTCAAACCTGAACCTAAATCTAAGGTCAAACCTGAACCTGAGGTCAAACCTGAACCTAAAATTGAAGTTATGCCTGAGCCTAAACCTAGAGTCACACCTGAACCTAAGGTCAAACCTGAACTTAAAATTGAAGTTATGCCTGAGCCTAAACCTAAGGTCAAACCTGAACCTAAATCTAAGGTCACACCTGAACCTGAATATGAAGTTATGCCTGGGCCTAAACCTAGGGTCAAATCTGAACCTAAAATTGAAGTTATGCCTGAGCCTAAACCTAGAGTCAAACCTGAACCTAAATCTAAGGTCAAACCTGAACCTGAGGTCAAACCTGAACCCAAAATTGAAGTTATGCCTGAGCCTAAACCTAGAGTCAAACCTGAACCTAAATCTAAGGTCACATCTGAACCTGATGTCAAACCTGAACCTGAATATGAAGTTATGCCTGAGCCTAAACCTAGGGTCAAACCTGAACCTAAAATTGAAGTTATGCCTGAGCCTAAACCTAGAGTCAAACCTGAACCTAAATCTAAGGTCACACCTGAACCTAAGGTCAAACCTGAACTTAAAATTGAAGTTATGCCTGAGCCTAAACCTAAGGTCAAACCTGAACCTAAATCTAAGGTCACACCTGAACCTGATGTCAAACCTGAACTTGAATATGAAGTTATGCCTGGGCCTAAACCTAGGGTCAAATCTGAACCTAAAATTGAAGTTATGCCTGAGCCTAAACCTAAGGTAACACCTGAACCTAAACCTAGGGTCAAACCTGAGCCAAAAACTGAGGTTAAGCTTAAAACTAAACCTGAGATCAAACTTGAACATATACCTGACATTGAACCTGAGCCCAAACTTGAGGTCCAACATGAACCTAAATCTGAAATTGAACTTGAGCCCAAACCCAAAGTACAGCTTGAACCTAAACCAGAAGTTAAGCCTGAGCCTAAACCTAAGGTCAAACCTGAACCTAAACCTGAGGTCAAACCGGAACCTAAAATTGAAGTTATGCCCGAGCCTAAACATGAGGTCAAACCTGAACATACACCTGAAGTAGAATTTGAGCCTAAACCTGAAGTTATGCCTGAGCCTAAACCTAAGATGAAACCTCAACATAAACCTATGGCCAAGCCTGAACCTAAAATGGAAGTTAAGCCTGAGCCTAAACCTAAAGTCAAACCTAAACTTAAACCTGAGGTAAAGCCTGAGCCAAAAGCTGAGGTCAAGCTTAAAACTAAACCTGAGGTTAAACTTGAACATATACTTGAGGTTGAACCTGAGATCAAATTTGAACCTAAACCTGAAGTTAAGCCTAAGCTCAAACCTGAGGTCAAATTTGAGCCTAAACCTGAAGTTGAGCCTGAGCTGAAATCTAAGGTCAAGCTTAAAACTAAACCTGAGGTCACACCTGAACATATTCCTGAAGTTCAATCTGAGTCCAAACCTGAGGTCAGATTTGAACCTAAACCTGAAATAAAGCCAGAGCTGAAACCTGTGGTAAAATTAAAATCTAAACCTGAGGTAAAGCCTGAACCAAAAGCTGAAGTCAAGCTTAAAACTAAACCTGAGGTTAAACTTGAACATATACTTGAGGTTGAACCTGAGATCAAATTTGAACCTAAACCTGAAGTTAAGCCTAAGCTTAAACCTGAGGTCAAATTTGAGCCTAAACCTGAAGTTGAGCCTGAGCTGAAATCTGAGGTCAAGCTTAAAACTAGACCTGAGGTTAAACTTGAACATATACCTGAAGTTCAATCTGAGCCCAAACATGAGGTCAGATTTGAACCTAAACCTGAAGTAAAGCCAGAGCTGAAACCTGTGGTAAAATTAAAATCTAAACCTGAGGTAAAGCCTGAACCAAAAGCTGAAGTCAAGCTTAAAACTAAACCTGAGGTTAAACTTGAACATATACTTGAGGTTGAACCTGAGATCAAATTTGAACCTAAACCTGAAGTTAAGCCTAAGCTTAAACCTGAGGTCAAATTTGAGCCTAAACCTGAAGTTGAGCCTGAGCTGAAATCTGAGGTCAAGCTTAAAACTAAACCTGAGGTTAAACTTGAACATATACCTGAAGTTCAATCTGAGCCCAAACATGAGGTCAGATTTGAACCTAAACCTGAAGTAAAGCCAGAGCTGAAACCTGTGGTAAAAATAAAATCTAAACCTGAGGTAAAGCCTGAACCAAAAGCTGAAGTCAAGCTTAAAACTAAACCTGAGATCAAATTTGAGCCTAAACCTGAGGTCACCTTTGAATCTACACCCGAAATAAAGCCTGATCTGGAACCTGAGATGAAATTTAAACTTAAACCTGAAGTAAAGCCTAAAATGAAAGCTGAGGTCAAATTTGAATCTGAACCTGAAGTAAAGCCCGAGCTAAAACCTGAGGTCAAACCTAAACGTATACCTGAGGTTGAACCCGAAGTCAGATTTCAACCTAAACCTAAAGTTAAGCCTGAGCTGAAACCTGAGGTCAAATTTGAGCCTAAACCTGAACTTGAGCCTGAGACAAAACCTAAGGTTAAGCCTGAGCTGAAACCTGTGGTCAAATTGGAGCCTAAACCTGAAGTTGAGCTTGAGCCGAAACCTAAAGTTAAGCCTGAGCTGAAACCTGAGGTCAAATTTGAGCCTAAACCTAAAGTTGAGCCTGAGGCAAAATCTAAAGTTAAGCCTGAGCTGAAACCTGAGGTCAAATTTGAGCCTAAACCTGAAGTTGAGCCTGAGCCAAAACTTAAAGTAAAGCCCAAGCTGAAACCTAAGGTCAAATTTGAGCCTAAACCTGAACTAAAGCCCAAGCTGAAACCTGAGGTCAAACCTGAATGTATACCTGAGGTTGAACCCGAGGTCAAATTTGAAGCTAAACCTGAAGTTGAAGCTGAGCCCAAACCCGAGGTCAGATTTCAACCTAAACCTAAAGTTAAGCATGAGCTGAAACCTGAGGTCGAATTTGAGCCTAAACCTGAAGTTGAGCTTGATCCGAAACCTAAAGTCAAGCCTGAGCTGAAACATGAGGTCAAATTTGAGCCTAAACCTGAAGTTGAGCCTGAGCTAAAACCTAAAATAAAGCTTGAGCTGAAACCTGAGGTCAAACCTGAACGTATACCTGAGGTTGAACCCGAGATCAAATTTGAAGCTAAACCTGAAGTTGAAGCTGAGCCCAAACCCGAGGTCAAATTTCAACCTAAACCTAAAGTTAAGCCTGAGCTAAAACCTGGGGTCAAATTTGAATCTAAACCTGAAGTTGAGCCTGAGCTGAAACCTAAAGTAAAGCTTGGGCTGAAACCTGAGGTCAAATTTGAGCCTAAACCTGAAGTTGAGCCTGAGCCAAAACCTAAAGTAAAGCCCAAGCTGAAACATGAGGTCAAATTTGAGCCAAAACCTGAAGTAAAGCCTGAGCTGAAACCTGAGGTCAAACCTGAACGTATACCTGAGGTTGAACCCGAGGAACCTAAAACTGAAATTGAAGCTGAGCCCAAACCCGAGGTCAGATTTCAACCTAAACCTAAAGTTAAGCCTGAGCCGAAACCTGAGGTCAAATTTGAGCCTAAACCTGAAGTTGAGCTTGATCCAAAACCTAAAGTTAAGCCTGAGCTGAAACATGAGGTCATATTTGAGCCTAAACCTGAAGTTGAGCCTGAGCTAAAACCTAAAATAAAGCTTGAGCTGAAACCTGAGGTCATTTTTGAGCCTAAACCTGAACTAAAGCCCGAGCTGAAACCTGAGGTCAAACCTGAACGTATACCTGAGGTTGAACCCGAGGTCAAATTTGAAGCTAAACCTGAAGTTGAAGCTGAGCCCAAACCCGAGGTCAGATTTCAACCTAAACCTAAAGTTAAGCCTGAGCTGAAACCTGAGGTCAAATTTGAGCCAAAACCAGAAGTTGAGCTTGATCCGAAACCTAAAATAAAGCTTGAGCTGAAACCTGAGGTCATATTTGAGCCTAAACCTGAAGTAAAGCCCGAGCTGAAACCTGAGGTCAAACCTGAACGTATACCTGAGGTTGAACCCGAGGTCAAATTTGAAGCCAAACCTAAAGTTAAGCCTGAGCTAAAACCTGAGGTCAAATTTGAATCTAAACCTGAAGTTGAGCCTGAGCTGAAACCTAAAGTAAAGCTCGAGCTGAAACCTGAGGTCATATTTGAGCCTAAACCTGAAGTTGAGCCTGAGCCAAAACCTAAAGTTAAGCCTGAGCTGAAACCTGAGGTCAAATTTGAGCCTAAACCTGAAGTTGAGCTTGATCCAAAACCTAAAGTTAAGCCTGAGCTGAAACATGAGGTCATATTTGAGCCTAAACCTGAAGTTGAGCCTGAGCTAAAACCTAAAATAAAGCTTGAGCTGAAACCTGAGGTCATTTTTGAGCCTAAACCTGAACTAAAGCCCGAGCTGAAACCTGAGGTCAAACCTGAACGTATACCTGAGGTTGAACCCGAGGTCAAATTTGAAGCTAAACCTGAAGTTGAAGCTGAGCCCAAACCCGAGGTCAGATTTCAACCTAAACCTAAAGTTAAGCCTGAGCTGAAACCTGAGGTCAAATTTGAGCCAAAACCAGAAGTTGAGCTTGATCCGAAACCTAAAATAAAGCTTGAGCTGAAACCTGAGGTCATATTTGAGCCTAAACCTGAAGTAAAGCCCGAGCTGAAACCTGAGGTCAAACCTGAACGTATACCTGAGGTTGAACCCGAGGTCAAATTTGAAGCCAAACCTAAAGTTAAGCCTGAGCTAAAACCTGAGGTCAAATTTGAATCTAAACCTGAAGTTGAGCCTGAGCTGAAACCTAAAGTAAAGCTCGAGCTGAAACCTGAGGCCATATTTGAGCCTAAACCTGAAGTTGAGCCTGAGCCAAAACCTAAAGTTAAGCCTGAGCTGAAACCTGAGGTCAAATTTGAGCCTAAACCTGAAGTTGAGCTTGAGCCAAAACCTAAAGTTAAGCCTGAGCTGAAACATGAGGTCAAATTTGAGCCTAAACCTGAAGTTGAGCCTGAGCCAAAACTTAAAGTAAAGCCCGAGCTGAAACCTGAGGTCAAACCTGAACGTATACCTGAGGTTGAACCCGAGGTCAAATTTGAACCTAAAGCTGAAATTGAAGCTGAGCCCAAACCCGAGGTCAGATTTCAACTTAAACCTAAAGTTAAGCCTGAGCTGAAACCTGAGGTCAAATTTGAGCCTAAACCTGAAGTTAAGCCTGAACCGAAACCTACAGTAAAGCCAGAGCTGAAACCTGAGGTCAAATCTGAATCTAAACCTGAAGTAAAGCCCAAGCTCAAACCTAAAGTAAAGCCTGAGCTGAAACTCAAGGTCAAATTTGAAGCTAAACCTGAAGTTGAAGCTGAGCCCAAACCCGAGGTCAGATTTCAACCTAAACCTAAAGTTAAGCCTGAGTTGAAACCTGAGGTCAAATTTGAGTCTAAACCTGAAGTTGAGCCTGAAATGAAACCTGAGGTCAAACTTGAGCCTAAACCTGAAGTTAAGCCTGAGCTAAAACCTGAGGTCAAATTTAAGCCGAAACCTGAAGTTGAGCCTGAGCCTAAACCTGAAGTAATAGACCAGTGGACCACTGGAACAGTGTTAGAAAGAACAATAGAAGAAAGTTTAGCAAAGCACAGATCATCTGAGGAAGAACCTGTCGTAAAGAAAGTAGAGCCGGCAACCGATATCCAAGAACTTCTAACAGAAGAAGAACCTTACCCAAAACCTGCAGATAGTAGCACAACCACAAGAGTTCAGAAGAGAAAAATCATCCCTCCTAAAGATAATTTACAGAAAGATGAGGAACAAACAGCAGAGAATGTTCCAAGCATTACTCAACTTACCCTTATAAAGAAAATAGAAACAGCGGAGGAACCCGGAAGGGAGCAGGACTTTCAAAAGATTACTGTCCCAGTGAAAGAAACAGGCCATGAGAGAATGGAGCCTAAATCAAAGAGGATCATAGAGTCTTCAGTTGTGGTCAGTTGTGAACATCCTGAAATCATCTCCATCCAAACTGAGAAGCTTTCTAAGAAAGATATTCATTCTGGTTCTCCTGAAAAGGATCTTGCAGTCGCCCCAAAAAGAGAGAGTCCATCAACAGAGAAGAAAGCTGTAGTGTTAACAGAATCTTTAGAATTGGGTTCAGTAACTAGAGACATGCAAGAATCAGGCAAGGTCAACTTTTTAGGCATCAGACATGACAAGCCTGGTCTAACAGGCAAGTCAGTAGATCAAAAGGTTCTGCCCGGTTTGACCAATATTTTAGCCATTGATGCAAGACAGGATATCCCTCTAAAAGAAGGGATTCTGTCCCTTGGACCACTCCAAGAGATTACCAAAACGAGTCCTGACGTCTCTGCAGAAAAGCTGCAGGACTCAAAAGAAACAATTCCAAAACAGAAGCTTTGGCAGATAGAAACTGAGCTACCGGTATCCCAGGAATGTGTTTTATCCCCAGGTCAGGATACCAGTGAAACCATTAAACCGAACAATGTTGTTCAGCAGTCTATTCCACAAGAGGAAGATCAAATATCTCTAGAAGAGGTCATTCCTCCTCAAATCTTTAAACTAGACCAGAAGCCAAAAATTATTGAAGACAAGTTAGATCATATTCAAGAAATAGGAAGGAAGAAGGAAGTGCCTGCAAAAACAGCACTAAGCACTCCTCTGAGAAAGAGTGTTTCACCAGGAGACAAATCGGTTTCTCCTCAAAAGGACAGTCTTTTTACCAAATTAGAGAAATCGACCGATCTTCAAGAGAAGCATATCTCAGAGAAACGAGCGATTTCCACTCCAGAAGCATCTACTAGTGAGATTCATTGCTATGAGCTGAATACATATGCTGAGATAGTTCCAGAACAATCAGATCTCACTAAAATAAGACATCAAACAATGCTTGCAGAAGACCGTCCTCTAACGCCTATCGAACAGGTTGCGCATAAGAAGTCTTCACATTCTGCAAAAGATATGAAAGAGAGAGACGGCCATGGTCCAGAAGTATCATTATCCTTACAAGCAGACCAAGAAGGGATTTTACAGGTACAGCTTCAAGACGTGTCAAAGGACACTGACATACTCTCAGTTTCTGATCAGAAGACAGGGCTCTTACCACGTTTCAAGGAAGTCGGGATCATACCGGTCGATGCTTCCAGCATTACTGAGGAAATGGAAACGAGCAAAGAACATATGAAATTTAGAGGACCACTACAGGAAGAAACGGTTCCTGGACAGATTCCTGAAGCTCTTCTGAAATCCCAAAGTAAAAACATTATAGAAGATTCTTCAACTAAACCCTGGACACCACTTGAGACGCCAGAGGAGGCTTCCGAAGATGCCAAATTCGGAATACCAGAACTCGCTCAACACAAGGAAAGATCTGATTATGAGGAAACCTCTTTGAACAGAAGAGAAATCCCTTATACAGTGAAGCAGAAAGATCTGATACAAGAACATGAAACTACTCTTCCAATAGCACCAACTTTGAGAGGTATTTGAAATACGATCTTGCGTCCTCTTTGTATCGAGCACTCTTATAACAACTCTTGCGCATTCTTAACACCACGCAGCAACTTTGGGTGTCAGGCCCACCTCTTGTTTGTCTCACTTCGTCCTGTACTCAGCAGTGCAGAGTGAACCACCATGGTCAATACACTTGCTTGAACGCACCTTTTATGTCAGGGTCCACTTATTCCACTTCAATATGAAACAAACCACTTTCTGAGTTCAAACGCCACAAATCGTGCACCCCCCCACCTCCATTCTTTCATTATCTGTATTTAGGAGTGTGTGTTTGTGTGTGTGCAGTCACTGTTTTGTGTACAATTCCATGTACATGCCACCCAAGGGATTCACAAAGTAATACTGTAAAGCAAGTGCAGTTTGTAACATTATTCCATATGTATTTTTAAGTGCCTGCACCTGAGAAGAAAGCTCCACCAGAAAAGGAACCTGCTCCTTTGAAACGGGAGGAAGTTGCTCCCAAAGGTACAAACTTCCCATGAACAAAAAATCTCTCTCTCTGAAATGCTTGGTGTGTTTCTGTGCATTGTGTTTGTATTCTACGTCGCTTCCTTTATCTGCTGTTTCTGAACCCTCTTCTCAAATCTATGTCTTTATAACCTGGGCATACTTTTCTACAGTTGAAAAGAAACCGTCTCCGGAACCTGCAGTTTTACCTCAAGCAAAGAAAGAGGCTCCAGCTGGAGGTACTTCTATGTTTGCTGTTTTGCATCAACTCTTACATTGTGTCGTCTTTTACTACCTACTGTCTGTCGCTGTTGGTTCACCCTATAAGGGATGTTGTCCCACACTGTCTTAAGTGTGTCCTTCCATGTGTGATGATTTTTACTCTTGTGTATGTTTGTATGTTGTATGTCCTACAGCATATCTCTGATATGGCAATGCTTACTCAACCTCTACTAATAAGGTCTTAATGAGGTCCTTGACCCCTTAAACAGCCTATGGTCCGCAGTGGGCCGAAAGTGTTATAACAAACATACACCTTCAATACATATGTGTAATAAGCCATTGTTGAGTGTTAAGGGGATAACCTCATCACCTTTCTCAACTTTGACTGGCCCACAGTTGAAAGAAAAGCATCACCAGTGCCTGCAGTTGTGCCACAAGAAAAGAAAATGCCTCCTGCTGAAGGTACTTCTTTGTTTAATGGTTTAAAAAATCCTCTTCAATATTTGTGTCTGATTTATGTGAAGCTTCATCTGCGGTGCTTCTTTTATGTCTTGTCGTATTTTGTATTTTAGTACTAATCTAAATGTCTCTTGTTTTAAACAACTGTCTGGTGTTTGGTTTGTGTGTTTGTCTCGAGGACATATGTTCTTATTACTTCCCTGTCCATCATATAACATACAATTCCAAATGCCTACAGCTGAGTACGCTGCAACTCCAGAAGCAAAACAAGAGACACTAATTCAGACATGTCGTCTTGCCCAAGGTACTTTTAGTCTACTTTTATTTAGTCTAGGGAATCTTATCATTCCTAAATGGAATGGCTCTTAATAGTCTATATATATATATATATTGTAATTATTCAGTCTCTATAATTATCTACACACTATCTTTTAAATTCAAGAGGACCAAGTGAGACTGAAGACTGAAGACAAATCTAAGATTAAGACCAAGGGAGAGAAGATCATTGCCACACAAGGTAGCAGCATAAACAGAAGACTAAATCACCACTGGATTTACTTCCAGAAGAACTTTCTTAAACTTGACTCTTGAAAATCTTATGAACAGCCTATGACATTTCTTTAAAATTATTTTAAAGTACCTGCACCACAAGAACCTTGTGTACCAAAGGCAGATGCTAAAGAAGAAATGATACCTCTTGACCAGCCAGTTGAAGGTACTTCGTCAGTTCAAATGCAATATATATTCATATTTTATCCTCTTATGTGTTTAAAAAAAGGTAAGTAACTCTTAAGCTCTGTCACATCACAGTCCTATCATAAATGACATTTTTCTGGTGAAATATATATTTCAACATGCTAATGAAATATAGAAACTCACTAATTTACATGGCATGGATTGACTTTTTATGTTCACATGTTGGTATGCTAAAATACTGACCAAGTGTAAAGCTTTTTTAGTGTACGATACTTTTCTGCATTAACAACAACACTTTTGCTCCATGCTTTACCAAAAAAAATGTTAATGATACATTAAGTTAATTACTTATCATTATTTGACTATTTTTTTTAATCAGATGGTGAAAAGGGACCTGTTGCTGCACCTGGACCCGTGAAGAAAGGTATGGTCATTCTATAAAAATGGCTGCTACAGTCAGTGTTTTAATAAATGAAACAGATACAGTACGTCTCTGAATCTGTGATCTGAATCTGTGGTATCATGCATCTTCAAGGGAATTTCTTTAGATGGTTAATGTGTTGTCACTGTGGATTTTGTATTGTGTTGTACTGTTGTGTTCTGTCGTTCTATGTCCTGTTAGTCCAAATCTATGTTGTTTTCCATGTCCTTTCATATCTGGACAGTGTACCAGTATGTTCGGTGTGTTGTGTTTTGACTGTATGTATGTATTGTTGTTCGCTGTGTAATGTGATAAATTTCCAAATCTAAAGGGAGAATTCTTAGAAAGGAGGAGGAAGAGAAGCTAGAAATTCCGACTTTAAAGAAAGTTACAAGGATATCTAAAGGCACAGAAGAAGAGCAAGAAACGGTCACATTGAAGAAGGTTCACAAGCCATCGCCGGAACAGTATGAAGAAAGCAAAACGGTCTATGCTGAAGCGGTCAGTGAGGTTTTAATCACTGAAAGTTTTGAGGCTGAAAGGTATTTTGAGAAATATGAAAGAATCAAAAGACCAGAGGCAGAAAAACTGGAAAAAGACAAAAAGAAGCCAGTTGAGCAGATTGAGCCAGAAAAAGAAGAAGTAAAACCAGAGGAAAAGGTGGAAGATAAGCCTGACATAAAGAAAGTGGCAAAGATTCCAAAGCAGGCTACACCAGAGGAACCTGGCCTGGCTCTGAAGAAAATAAAGAAGTTACCACCTGACACCAAGGATCAAGAAACGGTCAAATTAAAACCTTTTGAGAAACCTGGAAAACCAGTGCCTGAACCTGAAAAAGACACCAAAAAGGAACCAAAAGAGAGAGAAAGTATCTCCTTTGAAAGAGAGAGAGAGCCTATCAGTTTTGAGAAAGGCGAACGGCCTCAAAAAGAACCAGTGCAAAAAGAACCTGCAGTGCCCCAAAAAATAGAGGAGCCTCATAAGCCTGAAGAAAAGAAACCAGACGAGGCTGTACGTAAACCTGTAGATAGAGCTAAAAAGGATGAGAAGGCCAAAGAACCTGACACCCCATCATGGAAAGGCAAGAGAATTCCAAAACAAGATGAGGAGCCAGAGAAGGTTCAGCTAAAGCCATTCAAAAAGCCTTCAGCTGGTTCACCAGCGCAAAAAGAGGCTCCTGAACCAAAGCCAAAAATACCCACCAAAATTACACCACTAGCTAAGGTGCCAAAGGAGGAGATTCCAAAAGAACCAAAAACTCAATTGAAAGAAGTTGACAAGCCTACAGTGCCGGATAAAGAGGCTGAGAAGAAGCCTGTTGAGGCACCTCAAGAAGAGGACAAGAAGGTGCTCCCCAAAAAGGTAACTCCTGTGGAGAAGGATAAACCAGGAAAAAAGAAGGAAGAGGAGAAGAAGCCCCTAGTGATCAAAAAGGGTAGTCTGCCCAAGGAGCCTGAAGAGAAAGAAGAAATTGTGCTAAAACCTCTTAAACCAAAGAGTGTGGAGCCCAAGAAGACCCCGTCACCCAAGCCTGTCGACGCAAAAACTATTGAATTAACTCCTGTGGAGAAGAAACCCAGCATTGACAAGATTAAAAAACCTCTCCCAGCAAAGGTTTCACCCAAAGAGTCCTTTGAATCTGTTATCCTAAAGAAGGTGCCAAAGAAGGTTTCTCCTCCTGAAAAACAGACTCCTGAAATGAAGGATCAAGAGGAAATTCCAGTGATTAAAGAGTTGTCCCCTGGAGCTGTGCAGGTGAGAAAAGTCTCAACCCAAATGGAAGAAGAGGTATTCGAAGAGGAGATGATGGAGGTTGGAGAAGAAGAGGAAGAGGAGACCTGGGGATGGGAGCTTGTTCCTGAAGACAGTTATGGCTCTGAAGACTCAGAGTATGTGGAGGAAGATGCACTTGAGACGCCAGGCATGCTGGGAGGTAGACGAGGTGAGAGGGTGGCTTTGGCTCCTCACCACTGAATGTCGTATTTTCCCCACCTCTGGACATCAATCTTGTTTTTGTACCCCGAATAATTTCCATGCCCATCTTCATGTGCATTAAAAACTAAATCTTGTCTGTCTTCATCTATGTCCGTCTTCATCGTGGTCGCATGTTGTCTTTTAATGTCCTTCCATCTTCTTGTGTTTGTCCATGTGACCTCAAATTTAACCACAGTGGTCAATTCATTACTGTTGTCTAACATTTCAGTAATTGCAGGCATGATTTTTATCATCCTATTGTCATCATCATAAGTCATACCTTGTTTTTTAATATTTTCCCTACATTTCCCTTTGTGGTTGTTGTTACCCATGCGTACATTTAAGCTATCAATGCACATTCATGTCCTTGAATTGGAAATAATTTTTATTGTACTTGACCAGAGGGGACACCGAAAGAGGAGGCTGGCAGAGGCAGAGGCTTGAAACGTAAGTATTTTAGGAGCATCGTTTTTTTGCTGGGGTTCATTTTTACATTTTTTCACTTTTCAGTCTTCTTAAGTCATATGTTATGTACATTTATTGAAAAATATATATTAGATATATTAAAGCTAGAAATAACAAATGAAAACGCTTTAAGTTCTTCTCAACAATTTCCTATTTTTTATAGATATCAATACTTTCCACCACTGAGCTCCACTTAAATGTTCTCATTCTTTCAAAAAAATTACTTAATTTATTATTTTATGCAATAATTTCAAATCCAATGAAATAAAAACATGGTATACAATAACATTTTAGATGCAGATTCTATGTATTATTTTCTTAATTTGAAATATTGGTAAAAAAAATACATTGCATGTTTATTGTGACATTATTATTATTTGTGCACAGACCATGTTTTTGCAATATGTTACATTAAACAAATAAGCAGTAATTCTACTTTACATTGTGCTGAACTGTTTTCTCTCTGTAGAGCATGTAAATTTATTTTTACTTAGATAAAAAAAAAAACATCCCAGAATTGTTACTGGGCACTGACTTTTGTGTTGGTAAACATATACCTATGACACTTTTTTAAACATACTTTGCCAATAGCTTTTATTCAAGCTACTAATCTATTTCTCAGATGTGATTAAGTTCAATTTGTTCATTTCACCCTGAAAATCCTACTAAACAACACACCATGTTCCAATACAGCAAGAAAAACTCCCTCTCCTGGTGATGTTGGACGGGGACGAGGGCTAAAACCTGGTGCAGGTGGTGATAAACCACCTGGAGAGGCACCATTTGGTTTCCAGCTCAAGGCTGTTCCTCTGAAGTTTGTGAAGGAGCTCAAAGATATTGTTTTAGAAGAAGCTGAGTCGATAGGTTCCTCAGCTGTTTTCGAGTGCCAGATTTCTCCCTCTACTGCCATCACCACATGGATGAAAGATGGAAGCAACCTGAGGGAGAGTCCAAAGCACAAGTTTACCTCTGATGGCAAAGACCGCAAACTGGCCATCATTGACGTCCAGCTGTCCGACACAGGGGAGTACACATGTGTGGCCAAGCTTGGAAATAAGGAGAAGACCTCCACTGCCAAACTTATTGTACAAGGTAATATAGGCACATACACATACAGTGGGTCGAGATGCATTTTTGTACTTTTGGGAAATGTTTTTATATGTTGACAATTCAACATATTTTGTTCTGTTTATGTGTGTTTTGTAGAGTTGCCTGTGAGATTCACCAAAACACTGGAAGAAGAGATGTCTGTAATTAAGGGACAGCCCTTATATTTGACCTGTGAGTTGAGCAAGGAGAGGAATGTGGTCTGGAAGAAGAACGGACAGCCACTTTCAGCAATTCCTGGCAAGATCGCCATCAATGTTATTGGACTGCAGCATGCCGTGACAATTCAAGACTCAAATGATGATGACGCTGCTGTTTACACATGCGAGTGTGAAAACCTTCAGACACAGACAAGTGTCAAAGTGATTGGTATGTGTCGAGAGAGTTTCTTCTTATCTACTTAACCATTAGAATCCTATGTTTATTAGTCTGCTATTAATCATAATACAAAAACAGTTATTATCAGCCTAATCAGCTTAGTATCAGGTCTATAAAACTGACATTAGAAAGGATATTGCTATTATGAGGGGCTGAAAGATGGGTGAGCCCATGTAAAGGGTTTAAGGGTTTAAGAGTTTACTTAAAGATTTATTTTTTTTGGCAGAAATCATCAGAGACTGGTTGGTGAAACCTCTGAGGGACCAGCATGTGAAACCAAAGGCCACTGCTACCTTCAAGTGCGAGCTCTTCAAAGACACTCCGAACTGGAAGTGGTATAAGGGAAATGATGAAATTCCGAATGAACCCACAGATAAAACTGAGGTGACGAAGGACGGAAACGGTATTACTCTGACTATTAAGAACGCCCAACCAAGCGACGTCGGCGAGTACGCCATGGAAGTCGAGGGCAAACGTTATCCAGCAAAACTCACACTTGGAGGTGTGTGATATGATATTAATATGATATTTCATCTCTCAGTATTGGTTTGGGGGAAATACAGTATTAACCTTAATTATGAATGTGTATGTTTATGTTAATCTAATTATTACTGTTCTATTACTAATTAAACAGAGCGTGAGGCCGAGATCCTGAAACCTCTGGCTAGCGTGGAGGTGGTTGAGAAAGAGGAGGCCAACTTTGAGACTGAAATCTCTGAGGATGACATTCCTGGTGAATGGAAACTTCAAGGACAGGTTCTTACAAGATCTCCGGTAAGATGTCAGTCTAGACTGACTTGATTACTGCCCAGCGAACACTGGCTGAAGTGCAATTTTTACAGATTATACCGTGAACTTATTATGAATTTATTTTCCTTCCTCAGATATGCGATATCAGGGCAGAGGGAAAGAAACGATTCCTTACTCTGAAAAATGTTCAGCTGGACCAGGCTGGAGAAGTTAGTTACCAGGCTCTGAATGCCCTCACAAGTGCAATGCTAACAGTCAAAGGTGAGTTGATTAAAAATGTCGTTGTAATATGTCTATTAATATATATATATATATATATATATATATATATATATATATATATATATATACATATGTCAATAGATAATATATAGTATATTTGTGAACGAAGTCAGTTATTCTGTTATGAATCTTCTATAATTTCTTTTTTCGTAACCTTCATTCAAATCCTCAGAAATCGAAATGGACTTCACAGTCCCACTAAAGGATATCACTGTTCCTGAAAAGAAACAGGCAAAGTTTGAGTGTACCATCACTAAGGATGTGCCTAAAGTGATGTGGTATAGAGGTTCTGATATTGTGGTATCAGACCAGAAATATGATATTATTGATGATGGAAAGAAACACATGTTGGTCATAAACCACTGTGAATTTGATGATGAGGGAGAATACACTATTGCGGTCTTGGGTAAAACATCCACAGCTAAACTGACGGTGGAGGGTAAGTCACGGTTCAGTCCATTGTCTTCCATCGTAGGTGCTGGATCATCTGTCCTACAGTTTCATCAATATCACTTATAACTGATTATGTGTTAAAGGTATGAGACTGAAGTTTATCTCGCCCATGTCGGATCAAACTGTGAAGGAAGGTAATACGGCTCGGTTTGAGATTGAGCTCTCACATGAGAACGTGCCTGTGACTTGGTACAAAAACGAAACAAAACTGCACCCGAGCAGAACAGTGCTTACCCATGTCGATGGAAAGAGGCATATATTAGAAATTAAGGAGGTGACTCTAGATGACACTTGCCAGATAAAGGCAGAGGCTAAAGGAATATCAACTACAGCAAACCTGACTGTCCTAGGTAATCTTTTCTGGGGCTTCCTTCTCTTCTAGTGGTTGGATGATTGTAATGAATGTGCTTTGTGTTACTCTGCAGATGCAAAAAGGTGAACGATCTCTTAGCAATGCTTTTAGCTCACTGACTTGCTCATATCTTGCAGAGGGAGATGCCTACTTCACAGTTAAATTGCAGGACTACACTGCAGTCGAAAAAGACGAGGTCAATCTCGACTGCGAGCTGAGCAAAGACGTTCCTGTGAAGTGGTTCCACAATGAGACTGAAATTAAGGCCTCTAAGATGGTGTCCATGAAGACAGACGGCAAACGGAGAATCTTAACAATCAAAAAAGTAGAGGACAAAGACAAGGGCCAGTACGTCTGTGACTGTGGAACAGACAAAACAGTGGCCACTGTGAACATTGAAGGTATGTATATATGCTCTATACAGTGCATATATAGGTATACAGTGGCTGCTGCTGAAGCGTTGTATGGTGTAGGGTGTAGAAGCTCAGTGCCGTTTCGTTTTTTCGTTTGCAGCTCGTGATATCAAGGTGGTCCGCCCCATGTATGGCGTTGAGATATTTGATGGTGAAACTGCACGTTTTGAGGTGGAACTCTCAGAGGACGATGTCCATGGCCAATGGAAACTGAAAGGAGAAGTTCTTTCTCAGTCACCTGTAAGAAATGTGGCTATAATCTTGATCTTAATCAATGATTTTGGAATGGTCTTGATTAGCTATCCTAAAACTCTGTATTTGATAACTAAATGTGTCATTCCTGCTCTCAACAGGATGTTGAGATCATTGAGGATGGAGCCAAGCACACTTTAACTCTGTACAACTGCAAAGTTCCTCAGACAGGCGAGGTTTCATTCCAGGGGGCCAATGCCAAGTGTGCTGCAAATCTGAAAGTCAAAGGTACCTTCCTTACCTCTCTTTGTTCTCCTTCTGCTTATGTGACGGAGGTGTGAATTGGTGCTTAATTGCCTTTCATTCGCAGAACTTCCAATTACTTTCCTCACACCTTTGAGTGACGTGCAAGTGTATGAGAAAGACGAAGCAAGGTTTGAGTGTGAGGTATCACGAGAACCAAAGACCTTCCGTTGGCTGAAGGGATCCCAAGAGTTGAAGGCAGACGATAAGCTTGAAATCATCTCAGAGGGAAAAAGGCACACTCTGGTTATCAAATCTGCAGCCTTTGACGATGAGGCTAAGTACATGTTTGAGGCCGAGGACAAAAGAACGTCTGGCAAGCTCATCATCCAAGGTCAAAACATCTCAGCATAATCGCATACACACAGTGCTTTGTTTCAGTCATTTGCTGAGCCGTGAATCATTCTAAAGAGACCATGCATGTTGTATTTCTTACAGGTATTCGTCTTGAGTTTGTCAAGCCTATCAAGGATGTGACGGTGAAGGAGCGCGAGACAGCAGAGTTCAGTATCGAACTTTCACATGAGAAAGTTCAGGTCACTTGGTACAAAAATGACGTGCGCCTGCACCCAAGCAAAGTGGTGCACATGTCAGAACAGGGCAAGGTCCACACTCTGTCCTTCAAGGAGGTGTCAATTGACGACACCTCTTTGATCAAGGCAGAGGCCCTTGGAAAAACATGCGAGGCCATGCTCACTGTTCTTGGTAAGTCACTGCAAATTAGCATGCCATTCTTCTGCTCGTCAGCAGCAGCATTTGTAACAAAAATGCAAATGATGATTGATGCATCTGTTGCCACCAACAGAGGGTGAGGCTTACTTCACCACTAAGCTGCAGGACTACACAGCTGTTGAGAAGGATGAGGTCGTGCTGGTGTGTGAACTGAGCAAACCATCTGCTGAGGTGAAATGGTTTAAAGATGGCAAAGAAATTACCCCGTCCAAGAATGTCCTCATCAAGGCTGATGGAAAGAAGCGCATTCTGACAGTGAAGCGAGCCGATAAAGGCAACATTGGAGAGTACACTTGTGACTGTGGCTCTGACAAAACAACAGCTAAGCTGAATATTGAGGGTATGTGCTTTTCCCCTTAAATCGTACATGGATTCCCTAAGCAGCTAAACAGTGACCTGAAACAACGGGCCCGTCGACTTATTATTCTTTCCCTCTGACTCTGATTTCTGCAGAGCGTGATATTAAGGTTGTTCGTCCACTGTACAGCGTGGAGGTCACAGAGACTGAGACAGCTCGCTTTGAGACAGAGATCTCTGAGGAGGATGTCCATGGAAACTGGAAATTGAAAGGAGATGCTCTACACCAGTCTCCGGTAATTTCAGTAGTCTACAGCTGTAAATCTGTAGTAAATGCCCTTCATGTAGTATAAATGAGTAGAGTACAGTATTGACTAAACTACTACCAGTAAACAGACTAGTACTATACAACAGTGTTGTGTAATCACCCTTACTAAAACATGTGGGGGAAAAACCTATGAACCTATATGTGTCTTTTTTCCATAAGGGCTTATAGAATATTGCTGCTGTCCAATGAAATCCATGTATCTCCATTTTTTTGTCCGATTTTGTTTTCTTTATGGTTTGAACCCTGTAGATCTGCACACTTGAATGATTCTGGATGAATTGACCAATAGAAATGCTCTAAATGACGTAGAATAAACTCTCCATTCAAAGTTAATGATGTTGTTGCCTTCTCCTGTAAAGTCAACCTTTTTGGAGATAAAAGATTTTTCATTGGACATCAACGATATGATAGCAGCTTCTCTATCGCCTGGGAATTCTAACATTTCTCCATCATAATCATAATGCATGTTTTCCACCAACCATTAGGACTGTGAGATTAAAGAAGAAGGAACCAGACACATGCTCATTCTCTATAACGTGAAGATGGACATGGCTGGCGGTGTGGATTTTAGTGCTGCCAATGCTAAATCCAGTGCTCATCTCAGAGTTAAAGGTGAGAACGATGTAAAACACATGTTCTGACATAGGCTGAAAAGATAAGATAAGATGTAGGAGATAAATGGGTTCAGACAGGAATCTACCTCTGTACTAAGAAAGAGCAGGAAACCTTGTTGTCAGAAATGAATGATGTGCCATACCAGCAGTAAATCAACCTGTGAGAGTAATGCATTATCACGCTGTAAAACGTCCTGCCAAACATCATGCCATGCTGGGTGGTATAACTTTTTATGATAAAGGATTAATTTAATGACCCAGAAATCACTAGTAAACACTTTCTTATTAAACGAGCAGGCTGTGGGGTGTGTGGTAACATCAGCCATGATATCTGCATTTCTATAAATTGGGTAACATGTACCCCAACATTCTTCTTTTCCTGGAAAATTCCAAGACATTGATTGACAGGAGCAGGTTAGCCAGCAGGGTGAGTTGATGGGGGTAGGCTGGTAGCCAATCAGATGTTGTAGCTATTTTAGAAGTTACATGCCATATCTAGAGTAGGCCTGTCAGTGATTGGCAGAGGTTCAGCAGATCCACCTCCCATCCCCACCCCCGTGACACTTTTTTTTTTTGTTGTTGACCGTATACATCTTATGGAAACTCAATATGCTAATGAGCTAGGCCCCCGGACGACAAGTAACTCTCCAACTGAATCCCCACTTGTCTTGGAGGCTTTTGGGCTCCAGAGCAGTGGCCTGTTGTCAGCGGGAAGGCGCAATGTGGATTTGCAGTTAAAGGATTATAGTTGTCTCTGGGGACCTGGAGGTGACTAACAATGTCTTCTCCTCAATCCAAAGCACGAGTGATAGGCCTTTTGCGGCCTCTGAAGGATGTTACAGTTACAGCTGGAGAGACTGCAACCTTTGACTGCGAACTGTCATATGAGGGCATAACTGTGGACTGGTTCCTTGGGGGTACAAAGCTGGAACCAAGTGACAGAGTAAGTGTAAAAAAATCCATCTGTATTTTGTGCTTGAGTGTGAAGTCTTAAGACCCACACGCTTGTTTTGTGGTTTTGAAGCTGAAGGCCTCTAACAGATTAATAGCTGGAAATGACTGACCACTCTGATACTCCAGACATCTCGTAATGCTTATAGAATTAGTGCAGGCATTCATTGTGTGGTGAGACATTGTGCAGACATGTCTCCATTTCCCACTTATAGCCATCAACATAACAACACAGTTAAATGTTCTGCAGGTACGGCAGTAATATTTACATTTTATACACCTACTGCATGATTCTTCTTTACATATCCCACCTACATGCTTTCTGCATATAAGGACTTCTGGGGATCAGGCTACAGCTGAGCATTTGATCTGGGTTTTGCGATAACTCTCAGGGCTGTTCTGCCCTGCAAGCGTTCTTATGGTTATTTTTAACTGCTTTGAGACGCCATGTTGGTGGCAGGTGGCAGGAGGCCTATTTAAGAGCTGTAATTTTAAGTGAAAATTCAATTTGTAAACCTAAGAAAATGTGTTAAGAGATAAGTGCTGCACTGTGTGTGTTTTTTTCTATTACTGAAATATTGAAATAGGTAATAATTGATTATTTTGAAAGGCTAAATGCATGTAGTTAAGATAAAAAGAGTGTTTTGTTGTTGCTAATGTGATAGCATGAGTGGTTCGAGGCCTATATTTATATAGGCATTATATATTACATCATTTCCTGAGTACTCTTCCCTTGTGAATAAAGAGTTTATGCCTGAAATATTATTAATGCATTGATATGTATTATGACTTTCAAAAATACTTTTATGTAACAGTGTTTGTTATGGAGTTATGGATTTTTGTGTAGATTCATTATTATAGTTTAGTTTTGTATTAGCATTTTGTAAAACAAGCTAAAACAAATAGTTGATAACGTATTGGCAGATTTATGATTTTCTCTCTGCAGTGGAGGTTGAATGATGCAATAATTACATTTTAGGATCAAATTCAGAGTCAGAAAACTGTTAACTGTAGCCTTTGAGGCAGGGTATGTTTACTCTGATGAGTATGATAATGACCCCATAAGTGCTGGCATTTGGTATTTCAGTGCTTTTCAAATTCTACTATGTGTTACAAAGCCTATATAAGCTGCTGTCAGGCTTCAGCTGTGTCCCCAGTAGAAAAGCATAGAGGTGTGAAACTGAGACCAGTTCCTGCTCCTCAGCTGCTGATGTCTATTGCAGTGGTGCAGTAAATAGCCACCTTGAAGCTTGTGACAGGGTAAAGGCGGGCTTGATTTATCAATCTGGTTGATTTGCACAGGTGGTGACCCGAGCAGAAGGCAGAACTCACACGCTGACCCTAAGAGATGTGAAGCTGACAGAAGCAGGAGAAGTAAAACTCACTGCCAAAGATTTCCAAACCCAGGCCAAACTAATTGTAAAAGGTTGGTGTTAAAGGATGTACAATATATTTATTTAAATATGTCACTCACCCGAACTCTTTTCTACTTATTAAATTTAGCAAATAATCAGTGGGTGTTGTATACATCAAACAAATTATATGTTAATATAACAGCAGTGTGTCATTAATTGTGGCATTAATCGGTGTACTGTACTTGTAAAAAGACTAAATAACATTACAAGAAATGCAAATGGGAGCATTATTTGCATGTATGTTTTTTTATATTGTGCAGACATTATAATGTAATGCATTCATAAGATTAGGAAAGCTAAATCTCTTCAGTTTTATGTGCAATAAAGCTGTTATATATATATATATATATATATATATATATATATATAACCTCATTGTTCTCTCATAGTTTGCAGCAATGTTAGTTGCTAGTTAAATATTAAATCACTGGACATTTCAACATTTTTCATTGAAAGAGTGTAAATGTAGAACCTTTGTAAATGTAGAACGTAATAGCCTGTTTATTGGAAGTACAGTAAACAGTTCAGTCTTAATTCTGGCATAATAGAATATAGCTGTTTGTAGAAGTACTTAGTTCCAGGGCAAGAATGACGTATGGCAGGTAACATTTATTGTTTAACAGACACTTGTCCAAGCAGTAAAAGCATACAAAATGATCTGCATTAACAGAGCCTCCAGTCGAGTTCACCAAGCCGCTCGAGGACCAGACTGTAGAGGAGGAAGCTACTGCCGTACTAGAGTGCGAAGTCTCCAAAGAAAGCGCAGAGGTTAGGTGGTTCAGAGATGGACAAGAAATCCGTAAAACGAAAAAGTATGAGATGGTTGCTGATGGCTGCAAGAGAAAGCTCATCATTAGTGACTGCACACTTGATGATTCAAAAACGTACACCTGCGATGCCAAAGATTTCAAGACTTCTGCTTTCTTGAACGTTGAACGTAAGTGATTTTTTTTTCTTGAACTTTTAGATGTTCCTTTGAAATGAGCCAACATTTTAGCTTGAACCAGAGCTGGGAAATGTTCAGGGAATAGAAATGTGAAAATGTGAAAATACAATGTGCAATACCCCCCACCCCCCACATGTGCAATTAAGAGTCATTAGCAATTACCTGTAAATAACCTGTAAATAATATTGCTATTTCTTTTTTACTTCTTTTATTTAGATTGTGTATATAGTGGTAATCTACGTTTTTGTAACTGAGTGTCTTGCTATCCCTTTCTGCTGTGACACCGAGAATTTCCCCACTGTGGGACTAATAAAGGATTATCTTATCTTAAATATGATGATATTTTATCATATTGTGATACATTTTGTTATTGTGATAACAATATGCTTTTCTAATCATATGGAGGAGACTGTTAGTGTTTATTAAACACTGATCAGCTGCAGGTTTCAGTACTAACAGTGTAATTAGACTGGTTTATTCAGATGAAGAACAGCAATGTATTCAGTACAGGAGAGGATCTGAATAGTAGTTTATAAGAATCTGCAGATACTGAGGTTTTTAGTCTGTGATTACTTGTACCATGAGAAATATTGTGTATCGAAAAAAAGTATTTTTGTCTGCTGGTTGAGAACATTTTTCCTCTTTTTTAGCTCCTCATGTGGAGTTCACAAAGCCACTCCATGATGTTGAAGTCATGGAGAAAGAAACTGCCAGATTTGAATGCGAAGTTTCCAGAGAAAGTGCCAAGGTACTCCTTATGATCATAGAGTGAATTTATGTGACCCATTGGATAGATGTTTCATTTAGGTACACATTTTCATGATCTAGACAAACTTTATTACTATGTTCAGTTAAAAACTTCATGGTTTACCTCTTTAAACAGGTTCGCTGGTTCAAGGACGGAAACGAAATCAGAAAGGGCAAGAAATACGAGATCATTTCCAAAGGAGTTCAGCGTATTCTCATCATTAGCAAGTCTGTGTTTGATGATGAGGCTGAATATGAATGTGACGCAAAGACCTCCAAGACCTCTGGCATGCTGACTGTTGTTGGTTAGTTCTTGTTCATCCTCATCTTCATCTTCAGTGTTCAGTAAAAGTCTTCAGTATCTGGCATTTGTTAACTGCTCTCCATTTCTGTTGTTACAGAGGAGGAGGCAAGGTTCACGAAGAACCTGGCTAATGTTGAGGGCACTGAAACTGACAGTATTAAGCTCATCTGTGAGGTCTCCAAACCTAGTGCAGATGTCATATGGTATAAGGGTGATCAAGAACTGCCTGAGGGTGGACGATATGAACAAATTGCAGATGGCAGAAGGAGAATCCTCATCATCCAGGACCTTCGTATGGATGATGCTGGAGAGTACCACTGCAAGCTGCCGAGCTCACAGACTACAGGGACACTGAGAATTAATGGTAAATTAAATTAAAGTAATATAGCTTAGCATAATGTAAGGTTTTTGTGTTTTAAAGGAACCCAATTAACGTTAAATGTTTTTTCCCCTGTAGAACTTGCTGCTGAGTTCATTTCCAGACCCCAGAACCAAGAGGTGGTTGAGGGTGAGAAAGCTCAGTTTGCCTGCTCAGTATCCAAAGAGACATATGAAGTCAAATGGTTCAGAGGTGACAAAGAACTCCAAACAGACGACAAGTATGAAATTATTTCTGATGGCAAGAGAAGAGCACTAGTGGTCAAAAACTGCGAGCGCAATGATGAGGGACCTTTTGTTGCCGTTATTGGTTCCACAAGAGCTAGTGCTGATTTGACTGTGCTTGGTACGTATGCTTTACTCTACTTTACTCTACGTTAATCCCATTGGTACGATTCCATTGTTGGAAATGATGGAAATGATGCACTTACTCTCATTTCTCAATGCATTGCAGAAAAACTTAGGATTATCACACCTCTCAAGGACACAAAGGCAAGTGAAGGACAAGAGATTGTTCTTAACTGTGAGGTGAATACAGAGGAGGCCAAGGCCAAGTGGCTGAAGAACGATGAAACAATGTTTGAGAGCAGCAAGTTTATCATGACGCAAAAATACAATGTGTTCTCTCTGAGGATTAAAGGCGCTGAGAAGTCAGATGAAGCTAATTACGTCATCACTCTAAACAATCAGCGTGGCGAATTTGTCAAGAGCTCAGCCAATATTACCGTGCAAGGTATTTAATGTTCCATGTTGTGACTGTTGGATGTTGTTTTGGCATATCCCTAAATAATACCTATATATTTTTTGCTAATGACTGACGTTTATGCTTACAGAGGAAGACCTGAGAATCATTGTTCCTCTTGAGGATGTTGAAACACAAGAGAAGAAGGCCATTTCCTTCTCATGCAAAGTGAACAGACAGAATGTGACAGTGCAGTGGATGAAGGCAGGTCAGGAAATCACTCCCAGCAAGCGGTTTGCATATCGCGTGGACAAGGACAAGCACACGCTGACCATTAAGGACTGCAGCCTTGCCGATGAGGGCGAATACACTGTTATCGCTGGTGCTGACAAGTCAACAGCTGAGTTGATCATCAGTGAAGCACCAACTGACTTCACCACCCAACTCCAAGATCAGACAATCACTGAGTTTGAAGATGCTGAGTTTACTTGCCAACTCTCCAAAGAGAAGGCTGAGATTAAGTGGTACAGAGATGGCAGAGAGATCAGAGAGGGTCCAAGGTAAAGAATTTCTAATCTCTAAGAACTGCTGCATGTTGAACATGTTGTCTATCTAGCTAACATCTATACGTTGGGTTATTTTTCAGATATCAGTTTGTGCGTGATGGAAAGACCTGCACATTAATCATCAAGGAGTGCAGACCTGACGATGAATGTGAATATGCCTGTGGAGTAGACGACAAAAAGTCCAGGGCTCGTCTTTTCGTTGAAGGTAAATTAAGCTCTGACAGTGTGTTTTACTGCATGTGCTTACCATTACTACATCACTGTCTAACACTATCTCACTGTTTTGTCAACCAGAGACACCAGTGGAGATCATCAGACCACCAGTGGATGTATTTGAGCCCCCAGGCTCTGATGTTGTATATGAGGTTGAACTTAACAAAGACAGAGTTGAGGTCAAATGGCTGAGGAACAACATGACAGTTGTCCAGGGTGACAAATACCAGATGATGAGTGAAGGTAAGATTCACAGGCTCCAAGTCTGTGAGATCAGGCCTCGTGATCAGGGAGAATACAGAGTTGTCGCCAAGGACAAGGACGCTAGAGCCAAGCTTGAACTTGCAGGCAAGTTCCAATACGTTTCAATGATTTTTTTGTATATATATATATATATATAGGTATAGATAGGCATTGTTATATAATTTAACCCTAATCATTTCTTTGTTTTACTACAGCTGTGCCAACGATAAAGACTCTGGATCAGGACCTGGTCACAGATGCTGGAAAACCATTAGTCATGTCGGTTCCTTACAATGCGTATCCACAGGCTGAGGCTGAATGGTTCTTTGACAACATCAGCCTGCCAGCGGATAATGTTTATACCTCTCCTGACAAGACAGAGTACAGACTGAAAGATCCCAAGAAGTCTGAGGAGGGCCGTTACAAGATTATAATTAAGAACAAGCACGGACAGGGGGAGGCTTTCATTAATCTGAGAGTTATTGGTGAGTTAATATTAATACTTTATTAATATTCGTCTCAATCAAGATCTGAGTCTCTTACTGCTGACTATCGTCCGTTTCTGATCTGATTCGATCCAATTGTTGTGTTTCTATAAATAATACAGCCCCACAATTTAGGTAAGCTGTGCTAATCCACAATAGTGAACAGCAGTAAAATCACTGTATTTAGTACCAGTTTCTATAATTAGACTAAATTCTAATCTGATCTACAGAGCATTTCCCTTGGAATTTAAGAAAAAAGATGTGATGGGAGAAACATTAGATCTTCACAAATGGAGAAAATGAGAAAAACTACAACTAAACTGGGTGGTTTTGGCAGCGTGGACAAAAACAGCAGAAAATAGAGCTACATTTTGTGAAAGAGTGAGGAGTTTAGATCCTCCTCTTCTGACAGATTAACTAACACATTTTTTACCTGCTGCTCTGTGAGACATCTGCTGTTGCTACATCCCATTTACAGCTAGTCACGTTTACTAAGCTAAAGTTTCCTCTTCCCCGACTTTCCGTTCCACCTTAAATAATACAGCACTTATGCTCTGCTGCTGAAATGTACACAATGTAACTGCAGCACTATTTAAGGTGGAATGGAGAGTTAGCATTAGAAGCCAACTTCAGCTTCAGGTAACGTCACCACATTTGTCAGTTCAAATAAAGCTCTGATTAGTTTTGCTTACCAAAATAAAGTCACAGATGAACTGTGGGGTAGTTTTTTACACTGCAGCAGCTAAGGATCATGTCAACTAATGGCACATAGAGGACGCCATACGGCACTCATATAACATAAAGATCGGAAGTGGATCTGAACCTTAAAAGCCAATACCCGATCCATTAAAAATGCCTGGATCGGCCATAATTTTAAATATTATTAGCAACACAACTTAAAAAAACACACTAGCATTACGAAGCAGCAGTAACTCACGACAGTGCAGTAATCTCAACATATGATTAAACCTCAGCTGATGTCTGCTTTGGAGTTGACTAAAAATGAAACCTGTATCTTTTTAGATGTCCCTGGACCTGTGAAGAACTTGCATGTGGTTGACACTGCGGATGGAGAGGTCAGCATTGCCTGGGATGAGCCTGAGAATGATGGTGGCAGCAAAGTCTTGGCCTATGTGGTGGAGAGACGTGATGTCAAGCGGAAGACCTGGACTCTGGCCACTGACAGGGCTGACAGCACAGAGTACACTGTCACTGGGCTGCAGAAGGACTCCAAGTATTTCTTCCGTGTTTGTGCACGCAACCGAGTTGGAAGTGGACCAAATGTGGAGACAGACAAAGCCGTACAAGCCAAGAATAAATTTGGTAAAGTATAATTCTTTATAATTTGGTATAATAATTCCTCAAGATCATCTGGACAATCTGAATCTGAGTGCTTCAATCATTTAATGGTCATATTGTGTCCGTTTTTATCATTTCAGATGTTCCTGACGCACCTCAAAACGTTGCTGTTGGAAATGTCAGCAAGTTTGGTGCCACAGTCTCCTGGGAACCTCCTTTGTATGATGGTGGATCAGAAATCACATCCTACATCATTGAGCTCCGTGACAGAACATCTGTGAAATGGTCTCCGGTCATGGTGACTAAAGCACAGGACCGCTCTGCCATTATCAACGATGTCATTGAAAATAAGGAATACATTTTCCGTGTTAGAGCAGAGAACAAGGCTGGTCCTGGCAAGCCAAGCGCTGCCACAGACCCAGTTAAAATCATGGACCCAATAGGTTAGCAACGCCTACGTTTACAAATATCTACCGTTTAGTCAAAGCAGATGTACTGGAATACATGTAGAAGGTTTACTTTTTATAATGTGTGATTTTTTTAATGCTTTTTCAGAGAGGCCAAGCCCACCTTTGAATTTGACACACTCTGAACAAACCAAAGACTCTTGTCTGCTGACATGGGAGACTCCTCTTAAGAATGGAGGCAGCATGATCACAGGCTACATTATTGAAAGATGTGAGGAAGACACAGACAAGTGGCTGAGATGTAATGCCAGGCTTTGCCCAGACCTTCTTTACAGGGTAACCCTCTGACCTCCACGTCCTGTTTTCTTGGATGATTATATCTTTATATTGAGTTTGATGACAATAAATTCTTCTTTTCTTAGATGTCTGGCCTTAAATATGGAAAGAAATACAAATACAGAGTCATTGCAGAGAACGCAGCCGGTCAGTCTGACCCCTCCAATATTATTGGACCTGTACTGGCAGACGATCCACACTGTACGTATTGGACCCTTTCACAGATTCTTTGCATTTCTACTTTTTCGAAAATTGTCAATGTGGTCATTTGTTCTTCTCAATTTAGTTGCACCTACCCTGGATCTGAGTGCCTTCAAGGATGGCCTGGAAGTCATTGTTCCTAATTCTCTTATCATTCGCGTCCCAATCACTGGATACCCAACACCCACTGCTAAGTGGACCTTTGGTGACCAGGAGCTCGCTGCTGGTGACCGTGTGTCTATGGTCACAAAGAGCACCTTCACTGAATTAGTCATCACCCCAAGTGTGCGTCCAGATAAAGGCACATATTCTCTGACGCTGGAGAATGATGTAAGCAGCGTCTCTGGAGAGGTTGACGTCAACGTCATTGGTATGTTCAGTGTATCAGGTTTGCTTGAGCCGTCATGCAGTTCTTCAACCATCGGGTACAAAACTCACTGTTGAATTTTTTCAGCATCCCCGAGTGCACCCAAGGACTTCAAGGTTGCAGAGGTAACCAGAAAACATGTGCATCTTATGTGGGAAGCACCAGAACATGATGGAGGCAGCCCACTGACTGGCTACCAGATTGAGAAGCGTGAAGTGTCCAGAAAGACTTGGGTCAAGGTCTGAAACTTGCATTAGAGTCTCAAAAAAAAGTTTTCAATTACAATTGTTCTGTATATTTATTCTTTATTTTACACTTCAGGTAATTGCTGGTGTCCAAGACCTGGAGTACACTGTAACAGATGTCATCGAGGGCAAGGAGTACTTGTTCAGAGTTACTGCCTGTAACAAGTGTGGCCCTGGAGAACCAGCTTACATTGATGATCCAGTGAATGTATCTTCACCAGCCAGTAAGTGATCACAGGAAAATGAGGACAGCCAAAGTCACTTCTACTGCAAACACAGACACTAATACTCACATGATTTGCTTTACCCCATAGCTGTTCCAGACCCACCAGAGAATCTTAAATGGAGAGACAAGTCTGCCAACAAAATCTTCCTGTCATGGGAGCCTCCAAAGTGGGATGGCGGCGCTCCAGTAAAAAGCTACACTGTTGACAAATGCCAACGTGGCACTGACAAGTGGGAGCCATGCGGAGACCCAATTTCTGAGCTCAAGTACATGAATAAAATCTTTTAATTCAGGCTTAGATTATCTGTTTTATTCAAACATAAACATATCATTCTTATTATCATTTTATTTCTCTCTTAGGCTTGAGGTAACTGGTCTAACAGAGGGACAGTGGTATGCTTATCGTGTGAGGGCCTTGAACAGACTAGGCTCAGGTAGACCTTGCAAGGCAACTGATGAGATCTTGGCTGTTGATCCTAAAGGTACTTTTAAACGTTTCTCGTCTTGGTATACAGTATATGGACTTTAAGATCATTATAATACTTAAGCTTGCCAGCGTCCTAACCTTTCCTTACCCGTTGTTACAGAGCCTCCAGAGATTCACTTGGATGCAAAACTTCTGGCTGGTCTAACTGCAAAGGCTGGCACAAAGATTGAACTTCCAGCTGATATTACTGGCAAACCAGAGCCTAAGGTCAAATGGACTAAGGCTGATCTTATATTGAAGGAAGATGACAGAATCACTATTGATACCAAGCCTGGTCACTCCACAGTGTTCATTGCTAAGACTACAAGGGATGACTCTGCAACTTACATTGTGGAGGCAGTCAACAGCAGTGGCCGTGCAACTGCAACCGTTGATGTCAACATTCTAGGTAACATATTTATCTTCTACAAAGCAAAGAGGTATTAGGTATTATGTTTCAAAGGCTTCAGGAAATTTGCTATTTTGCTGTATTTATCTCCAGTACTAATCTGAGGAGAAGACATCTAGCATCAGAGTAAGACTGATTTTGATTGTAATGAATGATTGTTTCTCTTTTTGTAGACAAGCCTGGACCCCCAGCTGCCTTTGACATTTCTGAAATCACCAGTGAGTCCTGCTTCCTGGCTTGGAATCCACCCAGAGATGATGGTGGCTCAAAAATTACAAACTACATTGTTGAGAGGAAGGCTACAGACAGTGAAATTTGGTACAAACTGTCCTCCACTATAAAGCAGACCACCTACAAAGCCACAAAGCTTGTGACCTTCAAGGAGTATATCTTCAGAGTCTATGCTGAAAATCAGTTTGGCATTGGTTTGCCAGCCGAACATGCTCCAATAGTTGCCAGATACCCCTTCGGTATGTAACACTCTACAACTAACATCTCTACATCAGTTCTAATTTGCATTAATTTACCTTTACATCATTAAAAGTACTTAATTAGAGTCATATAATATGTGTCAGATAATGTATTCTTGCAATCATTTTCTTAATCAGATCCACCTGGACCACCGTACAAACTTCAGGCAGCAGACATTGCAAAGGATGCTGTCACTTTGAGCTGGTACGAGCCTGATGAAGATGGTGGAAGTCCCATCACTGGCTACTGGGTTGAGAGATTTGAACCGGAAGCTGACAAATGGATAAGATGCAACAAAGTGCCAGTATCGGACACTACTTTGAGGTAAGGACTTGGAATATATTTATTCTGATTTGAAACAAATAGTCTTTACAGCAGTGACATGGATAACTCTGGAATAATTAATGTATTTTTGATGACTACAGGGTAAGAGGACTGCCCACAAGAAAGAAGTATAAATTCCGTGTCCTGGCTGAGAATCTTGCTGGACCTGGCAAACCAAGCAAGGAGACTGACCAAATCTTGATCAAGGATCCAATTGGTATAATATTTTTTTTACTTTTTGTGTTGTCCAGCTCTGTTTTGTAATGTTGCCTCTTTACAGCACTTTGATGGATTTTAAATGAAGCACACAGAATGTGATTGTTGTGTAGACTTCCGCTTTAACTGAAGGATTTGGTTTTAAACAAGAATATTGCATTAATCATTTAGGAATTATTGCCAAATGTACCATGAAAAAGAACTTTTCATTTGCAGCCTAAAGAGGTGATTATGCTGTGAAAGAGGCCATTAAGATAAGATAAGATAATCTTTTATTAGTCCCACAGTGGGGAAATTCTCAGTGTCACGGCAGAAAAGGGATACTCAGATGCAAAAGACACTCGAAGATAAATTATCACTATATACACAATATAAATAATATAAATTAAAAAAATATATTTATTTGGTAAGACATCTAGTCACATCAAGAACATATGCAAAGAGGTAAGCGTATCATCTTCAAAGTCTACAATCAAGAGATGTCTTTATGATAGTAATTACTGAGAGTGTACTTTAAGGTGCAAATCATTGGTAACACTCAACACCAGACAGGCCATATTAAACACCCTGCCCTATTCTGGAACAATATTATTTGGACAGATTACATCAAGATTCCAGGGGAAGTAAGGGTTCATGATCCAAAGCAATACCACATCATCTGTAAACCATGGTAGAGGCAGTGTTATGGCATGTGTGGCTGCAAATGAAACTACGTCGCTGTTGTTTACTGATGATGTAACTGCTGATAGAAGTAGCAGGATGAATTCTGATGTGTACAGAGCTATAATAATTTTTAATTATCTCAGATGAACAACACTGTAAACCATTCTGCAAAAGCAACCCAGGAGCTTCTTAAGGCAAAGAAAGTTTCTAAATTGCATAGTCAGTCATCTGACCTTTAGTCTTTAGTCCTTTAGACCTTTAGTTTCCACGCGCCAAACAGTCACTTGTCAACACAGATAAAATATTTATGTTAAACCCCTTGAATTAAAGCAAAAAGTCTACAATTCAATCACATCTTCATTGATTCGTTTCAAAATGACAATAATTAGGTTCACTGTCCAAATACTTATGGACATGTCTGTATGTGTTGTATCTGAAAAAAAGGAGATTAAAATATCTGTATGCTCTTTTTAGATCCTCCATGGCCTCCTGGCAAGCCTCTTGTTAAAGATGTTGCCAAGACATCTGCTTTCCTGCAATGGACAAAGCCTGAGCATGATGGTGGCGCTAAGATTGAGTCCTACATTATTGAGCTCCTCAAAAGTGGAACTGAGGAGTGGGTTCGTGTAGCAGATGGTATTCCCGCTCTTGAATACTTCCTTAAAGGATTGATGGAGAAGCAGGAATACTCCTTCCGTGTCAGAGCTGTGAATGCAGCTGGCGAGAGTGAACCTAGTGAGCCTAGCAATCCTGTGCTGTGCAAAGAGAGGCTCAGTGAGTTATTTCTAATATCTTATTAATTTAAATATATTATAATATTAGTTATCAGCTTAATTAGATTTCTAAATGATAAAAAAAAATCCTTTCCTTTCAGATCCTCCATCACCCCCACGTTGGCTAGAGGTGATTAACATTTCACGCAACAATGCTGACCTGAAGTGGACAGCCCCGGAGAGAGATGGCGGTTCACCGATCACCAACTACATTGTTGAGAAGAGAGATGTCAGACGCAAGGGCTGGCAAGCTGTGGACACCACTGTGAAAGAGCTGACATACACCGTCACGCCACTGAACGAAGGCTCCCTCTATGTATTCCGCGTGGCAGCTGAGAATGCTGTTGGTATTAGTGAATACTGCGAACTTGTCGACTCTGCTCTGGCCAAAGATACATTCAGTAAGCGACAAAACTCTGGCAGCCTTCAGTTTACTTTCTTTAAGACAAAAGCTGATGCCTTGGAGGCATACTGATGTGTGTGCATATATATATATATATATATATATATATATATATATATATATATATATATATACTGAAATATACTTATTCTGTCTTCCAGCTACTCCTGGTCCTCCTTATGCTCTGACCGTCACAGGGGTGTCAAAGACCCATGTTGATCTTAAATGGGAGGCACCTCAGAATGATGGTGGCAGACCTGTCTTGAGGTAAATGTATTAGAAATGTGGAAATGCCTTTGCAGAAATGATAAGTCCCCATCACTAAATTCTGTTAATCCTGCACTTTCAGGTATGTCATAGAGAAGAAAGAGAAACTTGGAACCCGCTGGGTGAAATCTGGAAAGACAGCAGGCCCAGACTGCAAGTACAGAGTGACCGATGTAATTGAAGGAACTGAGGTACAGTTTCAGGTCCGTGCTGAGAACGAGGCTGGAGTTGGTCACCCAAGTGAACCCACAGACATTGTGGTAATCGAGGACCCCACAGGTATGTTGAAAATGAGTTTTTCATTTTTTTTATGTGAAGATGATTGTATTGCATTTAAGATATGTTTTATTTATTTTTATATTCTACATTCTACCAGGTCCACCATCTCCTCCTCAAGATCTCCATGTCACCGAAGCAGCCAGGGACCATATCTCTGTTGCCTGGAAAGCCCCAGAAAGAAATGGAGGAAGTCCAGTCATTGGTTACAACATTGAGCTCTGTGAAGCTGGAACTGAGAAGTGGATGCGAGTCAACTCTCGTCCAGTTAAAGAGCTGAAATTCAGAGCCGGGGAAGAGGAAGGCATTGTTCCAGAGAAGCAGTACATTTTCAGAATCCGTGCTGTCAACTCCGTTGGTGAAAGCGACCCCTCTGAAATCTCAGAGAGTGTTTATGCCAAAGACTCTGACTGTAAGCAAAGATCTGTACACTTTCTCATGCAGTATGTTAATGACCATAACCCTTTCTTCAGCTTCAGTCAACTGTCATGTGGAGGTAGTAATTAATTAGCTCTCAATTGGCATCCCTACAGGCAACCCTACCCTCGATTTCCAGACTCAAGACCTTGTTGTTGTGGAGGGTGAGAAGATGCACCTCCCCATTCCATTCAAGGCCGTACCATCGCCGAAGATCACATGGCACAAAGATGGAAGAGAGATGAAAGCTGATGAGCGAGTGTCATTCAGAACAGAATACACTTCCTGCCACCTGGAGATTCCAAGTTGCTTGCATGCCGATGCTGGCCAGTACAAAGTTACCCTGGAGAACAGCTTTGGAGCAACCAGTGGCACAATTAACGTTAAAGTTATTGGTAAGATTTTGAACTATGCAACCAATACTCATGAAGAATCCTGTTATATGAAATAATATATTCCATATTGACAGCTAACTGCTTTATATTGATCATATTCATGTGAATTGTATATCATTAGGTCTTCCTGGACCATGCAAAGAAATTGTTGCTAGCGATATTACCAAGAACTCCTGCAAAGTGTCATGGGACCCACCAGACTATGATGGCGGCAGCCCCATTCTTCACTACGTCCTGCAGCGTAGAGAGGCTGGCAGAAGAACCTATGTCAATGTCATGTCAGGAGAGAACAAAGTAAGCTGGCCGGTCAAGGACCTCATCCAAAATGGGGAGTACTACTTCCGTGTGAGAGCCGTAAATAAGATTGGTGGTGGCGAGTTTATTGAGCTTCGCAATCCTGTGATTGCTGAGGATCAGAAACGTGAGTATCATGCATACTGATTTCATTTCAGACCAACTGTTTACTAGACGCTATAAACCGACTCAGTTTTACTCATTTACTTTGTTTGATCGGCACATACAGATCCACCCGATCCACCTACTGATGTTGAAACTCACAACCCTACTTCTGAGTCTGTGACCCTCACTTGGAAGCCACCCATGTATGATGGTGGATCTAAGATCATGGGCTACATTCTGGAGAAGATGATGAAAGGAGAAGATAAGTTTGAGAGATGCAATGACTTCCTTGTCCCAGTGTTATCCTATACTGTTAAAGGCCTGAAGCAGGGGAAAGAGTACCAGTTCCGTGTGCGGGCAGAGAATGCAGCGGGCATTAGCGAGCCTTCACGCAGCACTCCTATGGTCAAAGCCACGGATGCTGTTGGTATGTACTAGAAATTGGCTAATTTATGTGAATAATATATACTGCAGACATTTTCAATATAACCAAAATGTAATTTTCTTGGTTCTGCTCTGTTTTCAGATCGTCCCAAAGTGTTCCTCAGCGGTAGTCTTCAATCAGGTTTAAGCGTCAAGAAAGGCGAAGAGATCCGACTGACTGCCTACATCTCCGGATTTCCTTACCCAGAAATTACATGGACGAGGAACAATGCAACCATCAGGCCAGAGGCACTGAAGAAGAGGCCGGAAAGACCTATTAGAAAGAAGAAGGAAAAAGAGGCAGAGAAGAAGGAGGAGGAGAAAGAAAAGGCAGAGGAAAAGAAGGAAGAAGACAAAGAGAAGAAGGAGGAAAAGGCAGAGGAGGCCAAGGACAAAAAGGAGGAGGAGAAGAAGGAGAAAGAAGCAGTGGTAGAGGAACCTGAAGAGCCAGAGGAGGAATACCATCCATCTCTCAATGAGCGTCTTACCATTGATAACTCGAGGAAGGGTGAATCCTTCGTTATTGTCAAAGATGTTATCAGAGGCGATTATGGTGTATTCACCATCAAGGTGGAGAATGATCATGGTGTTGCTTCTGCCGTCTGTGAAGTTAATGTTCTTGGTAAGATAAATTCCTGTGGCTTCTATATACCTTTGGAGAGAAATATATTGCGTTATTTTCCGTTCCTTATTTTAAACTCAGACTGAAGTGTTTGTTTCTTGCTTTCTGTCTTCCAGATACACCTGGACCCCCAGTCAATTTGCGATTTGAGGAGGTCAGGAAAGATTCTCTTCTCTGCAAGTGGGATCCTCCTGTAGATGATGGTGGAAGCGAAATTCTTAATTACGTATTGGAAAGAAAAGACAACTCTAAGGCTGAGCTTGGATGGGTCACTGTGACATCAACCCTCAGAGGCTGCAAGTACCCAGTAACAAAACTGATTGAGAAAAAGGAATACATCTTCCGTGTTACTGCCGAGAACAGATATGGTGCTGGAAAACCATGCATCTCCAAACCTGTCATTGCCAAGAATTCATTCGGTAATTTATTCTCATGCATTTTTTTTTATTTGTGGTAATCTTCTATTTCTTATTCTGTTTCCAAAGATGACTCCTGCTGTTTTTTTAGGTAGCTTGCTAATATTTTGCTTTTCACATTTCAGATCCACCAGAGGCACCTGAGAAGCCTGAAATTACAGACGTCACAGCCAACAGCATGGTTGTCACTTGGAATGAACCCAATGACAATGGTAGCCCCATCCAAGGATACTGGGTGGAGAAACGTGAAATTAATAGTACACACTGGGCTAGAGTTAATCGCAGCATCGTCAATGAACTGGAAATAAAAGTAGAGGGTCTCTCGGAAGGCTTGACATACATTTTCAGGGTCTGTGCAGAGAACTTGGCAGGGCCTGGAAAGTTCAGTCCACCATCTGAGCCAAAGACAGCACAGGCTCCAATCTGTAAGTTGATTATATTGCATAAATATCAGCATCTACGTCTATATCAAATCTGGTGCTGTGCAAATGAGGTGTTCGGCATACAAATCTGAGCTATTTTCATATTTCTTTCAGTGCCACCGGGTCCACCAGTTCCACGCGTCGTTGACACCACGGACCATTCAATAGACGTTGAATGGGATCCTCCTGCAGACAATGGTGGTGCCGATATTTTTGGCTACCATGTAGACAAATTAATAGCTGGCACTAAGGACTGGTCACGAGCCACTGAGAGACCATGGAAGAATCACGCGTTCACTGTGTATGGTGTCAGAGAGGGCGCTAAATACATCGTACGTGTTGTGGCAGTTAACTGTGCTGGCGAGGGTGCTCCTGGTATCACTGATGCTGTCATTGTGAGGAATCCTGCAGGTATAAATCTCAAACCGTTGTTTGTTCTTATAGGACAAGACCTGAAATAGAAATGATAGGGTTTCACGGCTGGCTGTATGACTGTTTGTGCTGTTATTTTTCCCTTACAGAGCCGCCAGTAATTGACCTTGGTGTCAACATGAAAGCTGGTTATACTGTAAGAGCTGGCGAGATATTGACAATCCCTGCACATGTGACCGGTAGACCTAAACCATCACTTGCATGGACAAAGGACGACGCTGCGCCCGATAAAGAGCGTGTGGAAATTGAAGAAGTTGGACAGGACAGCATTCTTACAATCAAGACTGCAAAGAGAAGCGACAGTGGCAAATACCAGATCACTGCAGCAAACCCCAGTGCTATAAAGTCAGCTTGGACCAGGGTGGAAGTTATGGGTGAGAACTGCTGTTTTGTTGTTTGTCGTGTTGTGTCATATTATTTGTGACATGAACTAATGTTTATTTATTGTAATATTCATTTAAATATTCTCATATTAAATATTATTTTCAGACGTTCCTGGCCCTGTCCTTGACCTCAAGCCTGTCGTAGTAACAAGAAAACTGATGATACTGAACTGGTCAGATCCTGATGATGATGGTGGCAGTGATTTGACTGGCTTCATTGTTGAAAGGAGGGAGCCAAAGATGCACACATGGAGACAGCCCATTGAGACTCCTGCATCTAAATGTGAAATTGTAGGCATTATTGAGGGACAGGAATACATCTTCCGAGTTGTGGCCAAGAACAAGTATGGCTGTGGACCACCAGTTGACCTGGGGCCCATCCGTGCAGTGGATCCACTAGGTATGAGGCATAATGTGTATATGCATCACAGTAAGTCCATCAATAAGGCAACTGTAAGACTAAATGTACATTCTTCTGCCAGGCCCACCTACCTCCCCTGAGAAGTTCCACTACTCTGAGAGAACCAAGTCTTCTATTACCCTTACATGGAGACCTCCTCGCAATGATGGTGGCAGTCCAGTCATTGGGTATATCATTGAGAAGAAGCGTCAAGATCATCCTGCTTTCCAGCCTGTCTCTGCAGAAATGTGCACTGCTCTGACACTAACTGTGGAGAATCTGGATGAGCTGCACATGTATGAGTTCCGTGCAAAGGCTGTCAACAGCATCGGTGAAAGTGATCCTTCCATACCGTTGACTGTTGTGATTCAGGATGATGAAGGTTTGTTCTTTTCTGATTCGTCTTCTCTTTTATAAAAAATTAAAAACGTACTTTTATTAAATGTTGTTTTTAATATTATTGTTACAGTTTCTCCAACTTTGCACATGATGAAGCATTTCAAAGGGGATTTGATCAGAGTGAGGAAGAACGAGCCAATTGAGATTCCTGCTGAGATCACAGGTCTTCCAATGCCAAAGGTTGAATGGATGAAGGATGATGTAGTGATTCCAAAGTCAACTGAGAGAGTCTTGATGGAAACCAAAGAGATTGACCGTCTCACAGAGCACACAAAACTCACCATCCCTGCTATTGCGAGGTTGGACAAGGGAACATACACTGTTACTGCCTCAAATCGCCTTGGAAATGCCAGCCATTCTATCACTGTGGAGGTGCTCGGTAAGTCTGCTTTAGTTCTTGGTAAGTTCAGTCACCCGTTCAGTGTTTTGATCTTATAGTGTGCAGATGCAAAATACTGTTCTGTCTTTTATCAGATCGGCCAACGCCACCAAGAAACCTTGCTGTGTCAAACATCCGCGCTGAATCTTGTCAACTGACATGGGATGCACCACGGGATACTGGAGGCAGTGAGCTCACCAACTACATTGTTGAAAAGAAAGACCTTAATGTTGAGGACGTTGAGAAAGCTGAATGGGTCCTGGTCACTAATGCCATTATAGAGAAAAAGTTTGGGGTAAGTAAAATGATGGAGTTTAAAAAATAAAGAGAGTGTTATTAATTAATTTACAAAACGATTAAATTAATCCAACTGTTTTACATCTTGTAGGTATGGGAACTTGAAACCGGTGGCAGGTATCAGTTCAGGGTCAAAGCTGAAAACAAGTATGGAATAAGTGATGCTTGTGAAACAGAAGAAGTACAAATTAGAGATCCATTTGCTCTGCCTGGTCCACCTGAAAAAGTTACTATCGCAGAGCATGGCAAGACTCATATGGTAGTGACATGGGAGCCTCCTATGGACAGTGGTGGATCTACAATCATTGGCTACTGGCTGGAAAAGCGTGAGAAAGGCACTTCCTACTGGGCTAAAGTAAATAAGACCCTGGTGTCCAAACGTGGCATGAAAGGCTGGGAGTTCCATGTCACACGTCTCATAGAGGGACTCGAATATGAATTCCGTGCAATGGCTTGCAATGCTGCTGGAGTTGGCCCCCCTAGTGCTGTCTCTGAATCAGCCTTTGCTACCGATCCATTAAGTAAGTTGCATGCTCACTTAAAGTTCTATTATATATAGTTATGTGAGTTATATATGAATATTAAATATACATTGTATGATTGTCTACTACAGCACCACCCAGCATGCCAGCTGCTCCAGAAGTTGCTGACAAAACCAAACGTAGCGTCACTCTGTCATGGACACCACCAGCTAAAGATGGTGGACGCCCCATCAAAGGTTACATCATTGAAATCCAAGATGAGGGTACATCTGAGTGGGCTAGGGTCAATGATGCAGACAATCTACATCCTACTACCACATTCACTATTCCAAACCTTCAGGAGCTGAAGAAATACAGATTTAGGATCATTGCAGTCAATGAAATTGGAGAGTCTGAGCCAAGTCCTAGAACCACTGAGGTTCTCCTGGAGGACATTCACAGTACGTCTCAGCCTTTATACTAAGCTACAAATGTCGTTAGCTCAAATGTCATTTTCTAACATGGTGCTTTTGTCTTATTCTAGCTGAACCGAAACTATTTTTGGATGTTGCCGCTGAGGATTTATTGTCAATCCGTGCTGGAACTCCATTCAAAATCCCAGTCACTATTACTGGACGTCCCGTTCCCAAGGTTACATGGGACTTTGATGGCAAAGCAAAGTCAGAGAAGAAAGAGCGTGTCCACACTCTGCCTGTGGATTCCCAGGTATCACAATTCATTCTCCAAACAAATATTATTATTAAAAGGCTATAAAAGTCTATTTCACAGTATTAACTGCATTGTTTCATGTTAGGTGGAATCAACTGACACTACCTCTGTTGTAACAATTCCTGTGAGCTTGAGAGAGCACTCTGGCAGATACACTGTCACAGCAAAGAACAAGTCTGGACAGAAACATATCAATATCAGAGTCATTGTTCTTGGTGAGTTCTCGGTTAACTCTTTTTTTTTTTTTTTTGGTAATCAGACAATAAAGAGATTTTTATAATATAAATGCTCATCGGCTCATTAATGTAATGCATTGAACATTTTACAGATGTTCCTGGGCCTCCCAAGGAGCTTAAGGTTACTGACGTTACCAGATCCACAATGAGAATTATCTGGAAACTGCCAGATACTGATGGTGGAGAGAGAATTAAGAGCTACTTCATTGAAAAGAAGGCTGTCACAGGAAAGGCTTGGACAAAGGTAAATCCAACATGTGCAAGCATGGCCTACGTGGTGCCTGACCTCCTTGAGGGCCAAGACTACCTGTTCCGTGTTCGTGCTGAAAATCGCCTTGGAATGGGACCATTTACTGTGACAACAGACCCAGTGAGGGCAAGGGATCCTATCTGTAAGTTGGAACAAATCCAATTTATCTCCTGAAATAAATTATGAAACACTTTTATTACTATAAAGAACCACCTACTATAATTAACTACCATTTGTATTGTCTGTTTCATTTTGTTTAAAAAGATCCTCCTGATCCTCCATCTAAACTCAAGATCAACCTTGTTACCAAGAACACTGTGACCCTAACGTGGGTGCCACCCAAAAATAATGGAGGTGCACCAGTAACCCACTACATTATCGAGAGACTGAGCTGGGATACCACCGGCCCACAAAAAGAGACCTGGAAACAGTGCAATAAGAGGGATGTTGAAGAGACTACCTTCATTGTTGAAGACCTTAAGGAGGGTGGTGAATATGAGTTCCGTGTCAAGGCAGTGAATGAAGCTGGCCCAAGCAGACCCTCTGTAACTGTGGGACCTATCATCATCAAAGATCAGACCTGTGAGTATCTGACATTTCTGGTTTAGTATATTTAGTCGTGTTCAGTCAAAAGCAGTAATCAAAACCCCTGTGATTGAAAATCATTTCAGGTGCT